>NC_083283.1:70576012-70763512 GCF_963506605.1 Zootoca vivipara | reverse complement strand
GCTTTTGGGTTAGCTTATTCCCTCACCCCCACCCTGTTCCCCGTGCCTGTTTAATCTATCAATAATATAGCAACTGGATGATGTGCTTGTCGTAAAAAGGCACAAGGAAGCTCCCTTCTCAGCAGGCCTGCAGATTGCTTTGTTGGGAGCTCTTAGCCTCAAACACTTATTACTGCAGTCTGTGGAGAGAGGAAGGCACTTGCTTAACCCAAAAATGGCAAAAGCGTGCCTCCCCAAAGAGTGTTTTGAATGCTATTCATGCCGGCAATGATTATGCATATGCCAAAGTACCCTTGGAGCTACAGATAACTTGCTTAATGCTGAGCCTTTATCTAAGGGATTTTAAGATTGCAAATAGGTACCCTGAGAATGATTTTCCATCATGAAAGCATTACAGCTGCATGCACTGATTCTCCTCCCCATATTGAAGATATTTATGATCACTTATTGAGCATATTTATGACTGCATGTCGATCGTTCAATGCCCAGATACGTAGCTTCCTTAGCAGTGTGTCCTCCAAAGCTCGTTGTGGTTATTGATTTATCTACTCATTAAAGATGACTGAACAGCTGAGTCAGAATGAAACAGTATTGCAAAATACTTGCTGCTACGGTACTTCTAATTTCATTTGTATCAATGGTTTAGACAAAGGTTTAATAATGATGCAATAAAAAAAAATCTGTTTTCACAGTATGGTATATGGGAACAGATGAAGGTGTCTCATACCAGATCAGATCAATTGTCCATCTGTTGGCATCCATCTGTTTCAAGAGACAATGGAGCACGCCTCCAGGGATGAAGTCAAACAACTGTGTTAGCAGCACTGAAGAGACCTCCCTTAGATGGAAGTCTGGGCAGTGTGTATGGAGGTCCTGGACTTCCCAGACAACAAGACTCTTGGCCTTGCTGATCCGATCCAAAGGAAAGCAGAGCAATATGTTTGGCCCCAGAAGTTGCTGGAAGAAGGTGTACAAGGTGAAAGCCAACTGTTTTAGAGACTCCACTCTGTATTTGTGTAGGGTTTACTCTGTTCAGTTGTGGGTAAGCATAGCAGACGACACAACAATCTCTCCAAGCAGCTCTTTATTCGGAAGCTGGAACAGAACTGAACTGCATTGCCGAGCTGGCCTGCTTTTATAGAGGCTGGCTCAAACAATGTATCAAACATCATTCAAAGTTCCCTCCTAAAACAACTGTCAAGGACCTGAGGGAAAACTATATACACTAATACCTAACATACTCCTTAGCCTTTTCTTCTCCCAAAGATATCCCTCAAGGCAATGGAGGTTTAGGATCAGAGTTTTCCATCTCCTAGGTGGGCTCCCTTCCCAGATTGGTGATCCCAATCTGCTCCTCACTTGCCTTTACAGCTAGGGTTGCCAGACTCAATAGTGGACAGGACTTCTGTGCCTTTAATTGCCCTGCTCTTTTTTGAGTCTGGAAACCTTAAAGAGAAACCAGCAGATCCTTTGCTTGGAAATTAAATTAGAAGCAATGCAAGGCTTTGAATGCGAGGGCACTGCAACAGACTTGGAAGCATGTGTGTGAGAGTGTTGTCCATCTGAGTTCAGTTGCTAGGAGCATAGCTGCCAAGTTTTCCCTTTTCTCGCGAGGAAGCCTATTCAGCATAAGGGAAAATCCCTTTAAAAAAGGGATAACTTGGCAGCTATGGCTAGGAGGCAGGCATTGTACCAGAGTCGTCGTCGTGTGGCCCGTGTTAATCCCCTTCCAGTGTGTGTCACCATCATGTATATAGATATATGCAAAGCTAACCTTGGGCATATAGACTGGGACTGCCCCTCTAGCAGAGTAGATATATGACAGGCAGAAATTTGGCAGTCAGAAGCAAAATTTTGAGTCTTATTCCCTGGAAGCCTATAGCATCTAAATTCCCACTTTTAACAGTTTAAAGGCGTCACAGATCCCTTTGTGTACTCTCACTGACTTGAATGAGTGTGTGTATAAGATTTCAGACTTGAGCAAACTTGTCTTTGAACTTGGCGGAGCCTACAAATTGGACCATGCTCAGTTTGAGGTAGCTCAGCCAGCCCCACCTTTTTTTGTATTCTATCGGTAGTGTGCTTTTTTGGAAGGCATGTGGGGGGACAGTGATGTAGAATAGAACGACCCTGTTTTCATCTGAGGAATGTTGGAGGGTATACAACACATAGCCAAAGTAGGCAAGGCAAGAATATGCAGGAGTGATGTTCAAAAAGTTTCCTTTGTCCTTTTAATAAACAAGAGGTAAGGAACAGAAGCAGTGGGAAATATTGTGACTCAGGATGCCAACTTATGTTCCCATGCCTGTGAAACAGACATTTGACCTTCAGTGTGTGGAAGGCTGGAAAAAAGTGTCAGTTTATGTACCAGATGGGACAGGGCTTGGCAATGCACACTGGTTTCCTCTGTGAATGAAAACCACATGTGCAAAATGAATTCACAAACATAGTTCTCAAAAGTCCCATGCCTACCTTCCTTCTCAATTTGCAGTTTTGATTGAAAGCCATCTCACGGGGGGGGGGGGGGTAAGTAGTTTTGGGTGCTGTTCTAGTCTGAAGGCCTGTACTTAACTGTGGTATTGGGCTTTGCAAACTGAAAACGGAAAACTTTCCCTGTGTGTTGCTTTTTAATATTGGCTTGATTGTCAGAATTTCAGTAAGTGAAATGTTCTAGGGCATGGAGTTATGTATGGTCAATTGTGTAATAGTTGTAGACATGTGCTAGGGAAAGGTCAGCAAAGGGCAGTTCTATACTGTTTTGCCATATCTCTGGTTTCTACAATTGCTCCAAATGAGCATGAATTAGTTACAAAATCCACATCTCACAGCAAAAGCTTCTTCTGTGTCTAAACATGACTTTTAATCTAAGTGGAAACCATTTTAGTCGCAACACATCATTCCAGACAAAGCAAAAGATCAAAGTCCAAATTGAAAGTCGAAATTGCAACCTTGCTTACTACCTGCATTTATCAAGGTATTTCAATGCTATTCTAAGCCTTGGTGCTCACAACTTCCTGAACTCTTCTTACCACTGGAATTGCTTAGATAATGTGCTTACTATGATTCTTCTTTGTAAAGATTTGGTTCTCTTTGACACTTGTCTGCCTTACAATATTTCAGGGGCTGGGCAGAGGAAGAGGAGTGGTGGAGACCGCCTCCACTTCCTGACCCTTCCAGGGAGGAGGAAGAGGAAGAGAGTATAGATTTACAACAGGGGTTTGGGGGAAGTTACAGCTCAGACCCCCTTCATGGATCAATGCCTTGTCGTGGCGAAGGGGCTTGAATAACTCAGAGAAGCTATGAGCTATGCCATGCAGGGCCACCCAAGATGGACAGGTCATAGTGGAGAGTTTTGACTAAACGTGATCCACCTGGAGAAGGAACTGGCAAGCCACTCCAGTATCCCTGCCAAGAAAACTCCATGGACAAAGACAACAGGCATATAAAAGTTATGACGCTGGAAGATGAGCCCCTCAGGTCGGAAGGCGTCCAACATGCTACTGAGGAAGAGCGGAGGACAAGTACAAGTAGATTCAGAGCTGATGAAGCGGCTGGGCCAAAGCCGAAAGGACGCTCAGTTGCGGATATGCCTGGAAGCGAAAGGAAAGTCCGATGCTGTAAAGAAAAATATTGCATAGGAACCTGGAATGTAAGAACCATGAGTGGAGGTAAGCTGGATGTGGTCAAAAATGAGATGACAAGAATAAATATCGACATCCTGGGCATCAGTGAACTAAAATGGAAGGGAATGGGCGAATTCAGTTCGGATGACTATCATATCTACTACTGTGGGCAAGAATCCTGTAGCAGAAATGGAGTGGCCCTCATAGTCAACAAAAGAGTGGCAAAAGCTGTAATGGGATGCAATCTCAAAAATGACAGAATGATCTCGATACGAATCCAAGGCAGACCTTTTAACATCACAGTAATCCAAGTTTATGCACCAACTACCGGTGCTGAAGAAAGTGAAATTGACCAATTCTATGAAGACCTACAACACCTTCTAGAAATGACACCAAAGAAGGATGTTCTTCTCATTACAGGGGACTGGAATGCTAAAGTAGGGAATCAAGAGATAAAAGGAACAACTGGCAAGTTTGGCCTTGGAGTTCAAAATGAAGCAGGGCAAAGGCTAATAGAGTTCTGTCAAGAGAACAAGCTGGTCATCACAAACACTCTATTCCAACAACACAAGAGACGACTCTACACATGGATATCACCAAATGGACAGCATCGAAATCAGATTGATTATATTCTCTGCAGCCAAAGATGGAGAAGCTCCATACAGTCAGCAAAAACAAGACCTGGAGCTGACTGTAACTCAGATCATCAGCTTCTTATAGCAAAATTCCAGCTTAAACTGAAGAAAGTAGGAAAAACCACTGGGCCAGTAAGATACAATCTGAATCAAATCCCTTATGAATACACAGTGGAAGTGAGGAACAGGTTTAAGGATTTAGATTTGGTGGACAGAGTGCCTGAAGAACTATGGATGGAGGCTCGTAACATTATACAGGAGGCAGCAATGAAAACCATCCCAAGGAAAAGGAAATGCAAGAAAGCAAAATGGCTGTCCAACGAGGCCTTACAAATAGCGGAGGAGAGGAGGCAAGCAAAATGCAAGGGAGATAGGGAAAGATACAGGAAACTGAATGCAGATTTCCAAAAAACAGCAAGGAGAGACAAGAGGGTCTTCTTAAATGAGCAATGCAAAGAAATAGAGGAAAACAATAGAATGGGGAAAACCAGAGATCTGTTCAAGAAAATTGGAGATATGAAAGGAACATTTCGTACAAAGATTACCATAATCAAGGACAAAAGTGGTAAGGACCTAACAGAAGCAGAAGACATCAAGAAGAGGTGGCAAGAATACACAGAGGAATTATACCAGAAAGATATGGAGGTCTCGTACACCCCAGGTAGTGTGGTTGCTGACCTTGAGCCAGACATCTTGGAGAGTGAAGTCAAATGGGCCTTAGAAAGCACTGCTAATAACAAGGCCAGTGGAAGTGATGATATTCCAGCTGAACTATTTAAAATTTTAAAAGATGATGCTGTTAAGGTGCTACACCCAATATGCCAGCAAGTTTGGAAAACTCAGCAATGGCCAGAGGATTGGAGAAGATCAGTCTACATCCCAATTCCAAAGAAGGGCAGTGCCAAAGAATGCTGCAACTACCGCACAATTGCGCTCATTTCACACGCTAGCAAGGTTATGCTTAAAATTCTACAAGGCAGGCTTAGGCAGTATGTGGACCGAGAACTCCCAGAAGTGCAAGCTGGATTTCGAAAGGGCAGAGGAACCAGAGACCAAATAGCAAACATGCGCTGGATTATGGAGAAAGCTAGAGAGTTCCAGAAAAACGTCTACTTCTGCTTCATTGACTATGCTAAAGCCTTTGACTGTGTCGACCACAGCAAACTATGGCAAGTTCTTAAAGAAATGGGAGTGCCTGATCACCTCATCTGTCTCCTGAGAAATCTCTATGTGGGACAAGAAGCTACAGTTAGAACTGGATATGGAACAACTGATTGGTTCAAAATTGGGAAAGGAGTACGACAAGGTTGTATATTGTCTCCCTGCTTATTTAACTTATATGCAGAATTCATCATGCGAAAGGCTGGACTAGATGAATCCCAAGCCGGAATTAAGATTGCTGGAAGAAATATCAACAACCTCAGATATGCAGATGACACAACCTTGATGGCAGAAAGCGAGGAGGAATTAAAGAACCTTTTAATGAGGGTGAAAGAGGAGAGCGCAAAATATGGTCTGAAGCTCAACATCAAAAAAACCAAGATCATGGCCACTGGTCCCATCACCTCCTGGCAAATAGAAGGGGAAGAAATGGAGGCAGTGAGAGATTTTACTTTCTTGGGCTCCTTGATCACTGCAGATGGTGACAGCAGTCACGAAATTAAAAGACGCCTGCTTCTTGGGAGAAAAGCAATGACAAACCTAGACAGCATCTTAAAAAGCAGAGACATCACCTTGCCGACAAAGGTCCGTATAGTTAAAGCTATGGTTTTCCCAGTAGTGATGTATGGAAGTGAGAGTTGGACCATAAAGAAGGCTGATCGCCGAAGAATTGATGCTTTTGAATTATGGTGCTGGAGGAGACTCTTGAGAGTCCCATGGACTGCAAGAAGATCAAACCTATCCATTCTTAAGGAAATCAGCCCTGAGTGCTCCCTGGAAGGACGGATCGTGAAGCTGAGGCTCCAATACTTTGGCCACCTCATGAGAAGAGAAGAATCCTTGGAAAAGACCCTGATGTTGGGAAAGATTGAGGGCACTAGGAGAAGGGGACGACAGAGGACAAGATGGTTGGACAGTGTTCTCGAAGCTACGAATATGAGTTTGACCAAACTGCGGGAGGCAGTGCAAGACAGGAGTGCCTGGCGTGCTATGGTCCATGGGGTCACGAAGAGTCGGACACGACTAAACGACTAAACAACAACAACAACAACACAGCTCAGACAGATGAGGGTAAAAGATGGGAAATAATGGGAGAGGAGGAGCAGGCAGAGCCAGAACAACACTCAGCTGACACGTTGTCACTAGAAAGCATTCCAGACCCTCCATCTCCCAGAACCTGGCAAGCCTTGAAAGTAGAAGAGCAAAGAGCTCAAAGTCTTCTTCTTTGTGGAACAGCAATTCAATAATATGAAGCACCCATCATTCCTATGCTGCACTACAAAGCCCCCTCACTTGTAAAGCTTAGGTCCTCACCATACACATCCAGATCTTATTCCAGGTTCCATATCTTTTCCTTCTTAGTTATTTTTTTTTTCAAATACAGAGAAAAGGCTGCTATAGAGAAAGGAAATGTGGTTGTATGAATCAGTCCCAAAGTCACATGTAAAGTTGATTATTTGATGGGTACAGGGTTGTGAATGTTTATCTATTGGCCTCAACTTGATGATATCTTCAATATCATGACTGTGTAGTTCCTGGGGGAATCACATCCCAGAAGGATGTGGTCACCAGTGAAAAGTTATCTTTGGTACCTGACACCCTATCAAGGACTAGGAGGAATGGAGGAGACCTCCTCCCAATCCTGACCCTTCCAGGGAGAAGGAAGAGGAAGACAGTATAGATTTACAACAGGGGTTTGTGGGAGGTCACAGCTCAGAGGCAGAGGAGGGGAAAAGTTGGGAAATAATGGGAGAGCTGGAGCAGCAGCTGGCTGACACATTCTCATTAGAAAGCATTCCAGACCACCCATCTCCCGGAACCTGGTGTGCCTTAAAAGTAGGAGAGCAAAGAGTTCAAAGATTTCTTCTTTGTGGTTCCTTGTTTGTGGAAAATGAATTCAATAATATGAAGCACCCATCATTCCTATGAGCTGGACCACAAAGCCATCTTCCTAGCCCCCTCCCTTGTAAAACTTACATACTCACCATACTCATCCAGATCTTATTCCTGGTTCCTCATCTTCTCCTTCTGGGTTATTTTTTTTTCAAATACAGAGAAAAAGCTGCTATAGAGTAGAAAAAAGGAAATGTGGTTGTATGAATCAGTCCCAAAGCCACACATAAAGTTGATTATTTGATGGGTACAGGGTTGTGAATGTATATCTATTGGCCTCAACTTGATGGGTTACAAACTGGCAAATCAATCTAAAACTTTTCCCCAATAGTATATTAATACATCCCCCAAATAAAACTATTCATCACCAATTATGGAGATCCAGTCTGACTGTTAACTGTTTTTGGCTTTACCAAGACTTAAAGCACATCATCTTTGTGACATCACACATGACATCAGAATGGCATGTTTGCATTCAACCTATACTATCTCCATGCCAACAGCAATGGCCAGTAAACTTCTGCAACCAAGTAAGCATCAGCCTAACTACCCATTTGCAGTGGCGAACAGTGCCGCTTGGCTGCCCGGGGCGGCACCCCCTGGGTGCAGGGAGTTGCTCCACAGCGCGCATGCATCCTGCATCCTGAAGCATGCGCCATGAGGTCACGACATGCATGCCAGGATGAGCCCGGACAGTGCAGTCCATCCTGGTTGGCGCTGCTGCGCTATGGAGTAGGTTGCAGGGGGGCGGCAGTGGCAAACGGCTTGCTCACTGTTTGCCTCTGCCGGCCCGGCAACCCACTCCGTAGCACGCTCTGCTCGGGCTGAGGAGGTAAGGGGCGGGCCAGGGGTTGGGGGTGCTGCCCCCCACCAGAGTGGAGCTAGGGGCAGTGCGCCCCCTACCTCCCTCCCTTGCTACACGTCTGCCCATTTGTTTCTATCTAGACTATTGGATGTTCATTTTTTGCTCTCATAATCAAAGCCTGAAGAAGAGCTTTGTATAATCTGAAAACCAAGGACTGGGCAGAGGAGGAGTGGTGGAGACCTCCTCCCCATGCTGACCCTTCCAGGGAGGAGGAAGAGGAAGACAGTATAGAGTTACAACAGGGGTTTGAGGGAGGTCACAGCCCAGAGGCAGATGAGGGGGAAAGTTTGGAAATAATGGGAAACGAGGAGCAGGCAGAGCTGAAAATCTTTATACTTTCCTGGGCAACCAACCAGGAGCCACTGACAGCACCCTCACATAATATTTCTGCTTTTTCAGCTTGTGGCTAACTGTGGTGGAATCTACACACAAAAAAAAAATTCTGTGAAAATGTTCTGTTGTTGTTGTTTTTTTGAAAAATATATTGAATTTGCCCTAAGATCACCATCTCCACCCAGTGTCACATTTAAATAATGCACTTAAAACGCAGTATTTGCATCTGTATAGCTGAGTCCTGTGTTCAGTCTTTTCAGCGGCTTGACTGAGGAATCTTTGTTTCTACACGTAGTTGTTTTTATACGTTAATTTAAAACAGCACCTGACACAAGCATGAAAATCCAAACCGTCATGTTGAGGTGTTCAAGAAAGATCCTTGTCCTTAATGGCTTCTGAAATCCCAGGTAAGATGTCATTGAGCAACAGTCTGGAGTTGACCCAGTGCTGTTTCATTTTCTAAAAATGTTTATGATTAAGTTAATTTAGTGAAATGCCAGGTATTTGGATTACTGGAAAGGCTAGATTTGTGTCTGGAATTTGAAGGTCCATTGAAGTCAGTGTCCCCATACATCTGACCATTTCTTATTCTCTGATTTCAAACATGAGAAGAGGACTTATACCCATCAGAAATCTGAGAAGGGCCAATGGGGAACAGCATGCTAACTGTTGCTTTTTGACCTGCTTCACAATTCATGAAAGGCAACTTCTGGACACCTTATAAACTCGGTCATTGTGGATGAGGAAGCTTTGCAGTTTGACGCAGTCCAAGAGGGCAAAGTTCAGGGACATCTCTATGAACCTGCCTGAGGATGTTGCTGCAAGCACAAATTAATGATCTCTGGTTAGCGATGCTTGGGGTCTACTGCTTGCAACTACATCAACTAAATGTTTTCTTAGGTTAAAAAGCTACTAACGGAACAGACTATCCCAAGGTCAATTGCGGCATTGTGAATTAAATCAACACAAATATGTTGGTTGTGCATATTTATGACAATGGTTTTCTGTAGTACCATCAATATTCTGTGATGCTTTATGGCGTAATATAAGCAAAGCAGCTAGGCTCCTGTCCCAACAACTTTACAGTACAAATATTGACTACGGTATGTGGAGAGAAACAACTTAGAATATTGGCAAAGTTTTCCCAAGCCAGTCTTCAGTAAGGAATAGATGTGAACCGTAAAAAGCTTCCAATCTTTCCTTCACCACAGATTTTGATCCAAGCCCAGAGTAGAATGCCAGAGCAGAAGGGTGATATTCTGAAGGTGATGTCAAAACCCACTCTTGAAATCTTCAATTGCAATCCATTTGTGCCATTCCTACTGGATCCAGTGGACTGAAGCCATTCCATTAGGCCAGCCTTCCCCAACCTGGTGCCCTGTAGATATTCTTATACTACAACCTACACCATCCCAGTCCATTGGCCATTCTAGTTGAGGCTGATGAGAGTTGTAACGCTATAACAATGATTATTTGTACCCCACCCATCTGACTGGGTTGTCCCAGCCAATAGGTTGCAGAAGGCTGTTTTAGGTCCTCTTTGGAAGAGGCAAAAGAGGCTGCCGAGGCAATTTCCAACACCAGAAAGCAATTTCCAATGGTCATCAATGCCGGTAAAGGACCCTTTCCCCAACTTTCTAGGCTTCCTTCCATTAGTTGATTGTCCCACATGGAACCATTAAAAACGCTCCAGAGAGTGGCTTAATTTTCAAAGCCCTCACTTCAGATTAGCTGCGAATAAATACTAGAGTTGTGATATTTCCCCCCTCCCCCCAAAAACGGATAATTTCCAAGTTAATCTGAGGGGAGCCTTCAGATGCTTATCTATCTCTCAAAACAACAAAGTGAGCATGGAATGAGAAAAGACAAGGGTGGTGACTCGAATATAAAGCATGCAGCGAGAAAAGTAGCAAATGCAAACAATGTCTCAAACATCACTCATGGATCTTGAGTAAAAATATACTGCATGAGAAACCAGCCAGTTACATGTACAGTCGTACTTTGGAAGTTGAACGGAATCCATTCCGGAAATCCGTTCCACTTCCAAAACATTCTAAAACCAAATCACGGCTTCTGATTGGTTACAGGAAGCCCCTACAGCCAATCAGAAGCCACAGATGCCCTGTTGGACCTTCGGGTTCCAAAAGAATGTTTGCAAACCAGAACAATCACTTCTGGGTTTGCGGCTTTCGGGAGCCAAAACGTCCGAGTTCCAGGGCGTTCGACAACCAAGGTACAACTGTAATGTCCTTCAATTTAGCTATTGATCTAGAGCACCTTAAGGACCAACTGTGGGAGCCTGTATCACTGACATGGGAACTTTGCACATTTTTCTACTCATCCCCTTCAGAAGTTCTTGTCTCAACATGAGATCCATCCATAGGGTATGCCAATATGACCTCAAACCTGTACATATGGATTGGGCCTTAGAGCTCTTGGGATTTGCTTTAATCTTGGCAGAATATTGATACCTCTTAAAATATACAGTTTTTACTGTGTGCAGCTTCATACTGAGCTATTAACCATCTATAAGAACAGCATATAACTATATATGTTTATAGAAATCTGTTGGAAATTTTAAGCTGCATTTTAATGGCTTCTACTGGTGTTTTAAATACTGCAGTTAATCATGGAATGAGTCTCAAGTCTACTGGAGTGCAGAATGATATTGAATTTTAAAAGTATGACTAGGGAGAAAAGGGGAATACTGTGCCCTTGGAATTAAAGTCCTAGCGTGGAATCTATGAAAGTAATTTTATAGGAAGAATCAATTTTGGGGATCCCATCTCTCTGTATAGGTTACACTGAAGGACCAAAAACGAGTGTCTCCAATGGCCTACTGAGGAAAGTTCATAATGATGTCTTTGATTTTTCGATTCCCCGGTGTCTAAATTTCTCCATGTAAAATGAAGCTGTTTCATAGCAAAGTGTTTATTGCCAGCGTTCCCAAACTTGCTTACTTGATTGTGTTGGGGTGGTGGGGAATCACACGGCAGGGAAAATGACAAATGCCATCATTAGCCAGTCCTTCTTGACAGGCCTGGTGGGTACATAGCTTGATAAGCTTGGTGTGGTTTTCTGCTAATCAAAGTGTTGTTTGGCAGCCATATCCAGCAGACACACACAGGGGGTATTTGATTACGTAACTCTTATGGAAGATAGAAAGAGGTCTCTCCCAGGGTATATACAATCAGTCAATTATCCCCCACCCCAATTGGAACTGGACCAAGATTTGCTGAGATCAGGATGAACATGAATTTCATTCATTATCATTCTACCATACATATTATTATTTTTTGAAATTCAGCTTGTATGCAACATAATGCAAAGCATGAGCCAATCATGCCACATGCAGCTCATGAATTAAACTTTGACTGCATGGATAATTCCTTCTTCAAAAATGTGTGACTTTCTCATACAATTTCTGTAAATCTAGGGGTTGCTCTGATGATGATGATGATGATGATCAAATTAGTATACCACTTTTCATTCAAAGATCACAGGATGTTTCACAGCATAAAATACAAAACTGATTGATTGAATTTATATACCGCCCTGTACCCAGAGGTCTCAGAAAAGAAAATACATTATAGAACAAGAACAAAAAAAGAGAAAAGAACCAAGATCTTCGCTACCACAAACATATTTAAAAAGCCACAGAATATTCTTACCGAAATACAATATGAGGAAATGTTAAAGGAGGTAATAAAAAAAGAAAAATATAGGAAAGAAATGGGTAAAAAGGTCTTACAGTGATCCATCTGTCAGTTATATATACAGTAATTCTTCAAATTAGTCAAATGTTTAATCTAGCTTAATATTCAGCTGTTCCTCCCTCTGCTGAACATACTTTTCCAATCTTCATAGAATTTCTGTGACCAGGCCTTGGGCTGATTGAATAAACACTTTTGCCTGGCACCTAAAGATATGTAAGGAAGGATCAGGCAAGCATTCTTGGGGAGAGCATTCCACAAATGGCAGCCTCCTAAGACTTGACAGCTTCCTTGAATTTCTTTCACAAAAATAAACTGCAGGGTTTGTGTGCATGCACATGCTCCTGTACTAGCTTTCCAAATTGCCAGAAAAAGTTGCAATAGAAATGCAACTTTTTCTATAGCCTCTCATTTTTTAAAATAAATAAATAAAAGGTGTTATGTACTGAGCTGAATCCTAGAACAATAGGATCCAAAATGCAGCCGTCTGATTGGTTTGCAGGAGCCACCCAATCCAGTTCCAGGTGGAAGTGAATCCGCAACCTGATTGGACTGCAGGAGCAGCCAATCAGGCTGCTGGCAGAAGTGAATCTGTAACCTGATTGGCCTACAGGTGCAGCCCTGAAGTGGCCAATCACGCAAGGCCCGTTGTGTAAATAATGTATATAAGCAGACGTTTTGGGAAAAGAGCCATTCTTCCCTTCTCCGTTTGCTACTACAAGCTGAATAAAGAGCATGAAATTCACTCTCAACTCCGAGTATATTTCAAATGGTAAAAGTAATTTTCCATCCTCTGGGTATTTTGGACTACAGTTCCAATTAGCATTGCTTAATACACAGGAATGATGAGTGTAATATAACAAAATATCTTGAGAGGTCACTGGGATGGGAGACGTTGCTATGATAGTTTCAGGGCAGCAAGTTCTTTTGTTCAGGTTTGATTTTGCTGCAAACCTCCTCCTCCTCGCTCGATTTGTGGTCACCCATGCTCTGAATGCTACATAATAACTCTGTCTTTAAATAAAGTACGGAGATGATTAAGCCAGTAATCTGTGATGAAGATAAGGTATTTGATGAAGCCTTCCGCCAAGTTGCTGAGAACCGGCGAAGGACCGTCTCCCACGAGAGTGGTGTACACATTATTCCGTTGATTTGTGGATAGAAGCCACACCGATGGAGAACTATTGTTTTGGCGCAGAATTCCGTCAGTGGTGATAGCGCATCACTTCCCGTCGCTGCTCATTTCATGCTTTCATTTCTCGAGAGATGCAAAGTGGCAAGCAGAAATTAGCATATGTCAACCCAGAAAATCTGGTCTGAGGGGCAAACGAAGGCTTTGCCAGCGTATTTCTGTACGTGGTAAAAGAAGGCCATGCTATGTTTGAAAGTGAAGGCGCATGATCTACTGCTGGTTCCGATGACAAGAAATAATGATTAAACTGGACTGGTGTCCAATAAAGCACAGACACTGTCACATTATCCTTACATTAACAACTTCAGTATGCCTTCGGGAAGCTGACATCATAAATGCAATGGTGTAGTCATATTTGGTATAATATGTTCAGTACTCAGAAATGATATCTTGGAGCTGGGGGGGAATACAGAAAATGATTTTTAAAAACCACTCGGTGGGTTGAATACTTTCCCTTTGACAGAACAGTAAGCTACCTTGTACCCCTAGAGAGAACATGTATCAGAGATCATTGTGAGGTTTAGAATAGGGATTGGGAACCTCAGGCCTGGGAGCTGAATGCATCCCTCTAGACCTTTATTTTTTTTAAAAAAATGATTATTATTTACATTGATTTACATTCAGATCTTACAACATACAATTTACATCAAAATCTATCTATCTTGGCGGCTTCTCATCCTTACATCTTTCTCCTCCCTGCTTCCTGTTCAACCTCTTAAGCTTACCTATTTATCTAAATCCTATATTACAATATTTTCTTGCCATTGTTCATAAGTCAAAACCTGTTTGAAATTTTGTTTGGCTGTATTGCGTTCTTAGACTGAAAAGGGTCTTCACATATATTTCGTCTTTCTGATTCCTTATTTTAACTATGACTTCTGCCATTTCTGAGTACTCTGGTAGCTTGAGTACTCATTCCTTCTTTGTTGGGATTTTTGGTGTTTTCCATTTTTGCACGTAGACTACTCAGGATGCCATGGTGGTGTATAAAAATACTTTTACCATCTTTTTTAAAAAATCTCTACTCCACATATTCCTAGAAGACTGGCACACACACACACACACACAGAGAGAGAGAGAGAGAGAGAAAGAGAGAGAGAGAGAGAGAGAGAGACTTCTCTGTATGGCCCTTTGGAATCTCCCTAACCAGAGGCATGTTGCAAATGACAGATAATTATTTAATGCTTTCCATGTCAAAAGTAAGCCTTAGAAGAGGTAGCGGTTCAACTGCTTCTCATAAACTAAGTAGAACCACACCTCTCTCCAAGTGGCATTCATCTTCTCCTGGACCGAGCTGGACAGTCACTTTCTGCTCAACGCAATGAGCCAAGAGGAGAAAAGTTTGAATTTACATGAAGTAGGTTACACCTTGTCTGTGACTTCAGGCTTCAGTAATTCAAATTTATCCAACCGCACAGAAACAGCCAGAGCTCTGGATGCGTCAATAGAGTGACCTGATTCGATTGTTCCATCCAAACCACAGCAGATGCGAGTGGTTTTGTCTTTGAAATGGTTTGCAAATGTATCATAGAGGGCCTTCTGGACATCACTAAGTGGGCCAGATTGCAGAAGAGGAACCACTTGGAGAAGCTCCTCAGTGCAGCAATGTGAGGATGTAACTGCTGGCTCCACAGCCACTGGGTATGCTCGGTAATTAACTCAGACTACCATGTACTCCCATTCACAGCAAGTTTCTAGACTTCCGAGAATCATTTGATTTTCTGTGTTAGTTAAAGATAGGCTTCAATCTTGCTATTGTGATTTCTGCTTCTAAGGACACCTATATTCTTCAACAGTCTGCTAAAACGTTTATATCTGTGTACGTTACCAGTGCTGAATGCTTCTGCCTGTTCTCTAAGCAGTTGCTGAATTGTGTTAAACAATTGTGTTAAGGTTTGCAATGCAATCTGGACTACTGGTGAGGCGAAAGCAAGGTTTTGGCCATCTGTGTTCATATTAAAATGGAGCCCTCTTACTATAAGCTTCATTCTTTGATTTCCTTCCATGGTTTGATATCTTTTTGAGACATATTTAACTGCAGTGATTGCATTAATAAAAAATAGATGCAAATGGGCAAAATGTTGCTTCGGAGGAGTAGTTTTGAACAGTATTGTGAATATTTGATTTTTCTGTTGAAGCAGAACATCTCAAAGAGTATTGCTGTAGATTTTCAAAGTACTTTATGAGCCTAACACTGTCTCAATGAAAATAGTCATTTGTTTTAAAACTGAGCGCCGATACGCACAGTCTTGCTCATGAAGATTCACTTTTCTTTCTGCTTCTGGCTGGTACGCTATGGGTCAAATGCCTCGCTTAAAAACTCATGTGTGTTTGATTTCAAAAAATATGCAGATTCTGCAGAATTCCCCTGTCCTATGTATAAATAAACATCCTTTTGTCAGAGAAGATCTGTATGAACTTATTCCTACATTAGCTCTAGGTAGACCAAGCAGCTGAGCATGTCTATGTCACAAAGGCTACAGATGTCTACACAGAAGTCCTGTTGAATTCAGTGGGGCTTGCTCCCTGGAAAGTGAGGTTGGGGGTTGCTGCCATAAACTATCAAAACCGAAAGGATTCAGCCAAAGCTGGTGCCAACACCCAACATCTTTGGGTAGGATACCCAAAATGCCCTCCACTGATGCTTGCCATGGGTTGTGGCCTTCAAATACTTTGAATATTTATTCCCCTTCCACAAATCCGGAATGGAATTCTAGAAACTGTACTTCTCTATGGGAGGACTGGGGATCACTTATTGTGGGATTCTCAACACCCTTATGAAATCGCAATTTCCAGATTCTTTGAAGAAATAGATGGCATGAAACTGCTATGTCAGTAGATATCATCTGTCACAATGCATGGTTGGAATTTTCGCTCAACCCCTCCAAGAGGTGGGTTGGGTTTGTAACACCGCGCAAGCTTACCTGGCTAGGTTTCATCCACCTTGCAGGGTGGTCATTGCCCCGCCCCCATCTCGGCAGGACAATGGGCTGCTGGCTGGGGGTGGGGCGAGGGCCAGAAAAAGGGCTGATGCTTTTCGGCCCAGACTCAATTGGTTTCTTCCTGCTAGATGCACCCACCTGACCCTCCCAAAAAATATAATATGGTTTTCTTTTGCAGGGTAACCTCTTGCTTCCTAAGTCAGCGGGCGCTGCTATGGTCGTAAGATAGTTGCTGTATTCAGAACCGGGAAGGAATTTTCCCTGCATTGGCAGGTTTTGCCTTCCCCGTAGCAAATTGTCACAACTTTGGCGGGTTTGGGCCTTGTTCAGTATCCTATAGTCTATCTCTGAGATGGGGGGTAACATCCTCACGCACCCCCACGCGGCGGCATTTGCAGGGCCTATTAAAGGGCTGATTGTGGGAGTCACTGGCCCTAGAGCGGCGGCAAATAAGTCAAACTCCCGGCTTTGGTGAAGTGGGAGGGCACACTGTGTAAGTTCATGCTTTACAGTCCCCTCCCACTGCACTTGACTACCCTGCACATCCTCAGCCCCTGTGTGGTTGAGAGTGATACCTTCCAAGGTCTAAGCACATACATTGTTATGTCTCATTTTGGGGGGTGGGTGGTATAGGCGCCAGGGACATGGTTTAGCGTGTGGCCTCGCAAATAGCCCTGCAGCTGTGCGCATGCATGTGTGTGTATGTGTGATATGAATTTGATAGCCATTGGAGGAATGGGTTGGGAATTAATTCAGCCACTTTTTGCAGACTGACTAAATCCAACGCTCTCAAATGTCTGAATCAGAAACACAACTCCCATTCCGACTGCACACTTTTCTGGATTCTGCAATGTAGTTTTGGTGCACAAAAAGTGCACACAAATGTAGACTTTTGTGTGTTCTTTCAAAATTGCCACACAAAATGGAATGGGACAGACCTGTGATTGAGTGCCGCTGCATGGAATTAGGTTGCCAACTCCTAAGTGACATATAAAATTATGATGGGTACCAGGGGGACTCCCTACAAGGACCCTCCCCCAGTCATCCTGACCAGCACTTTGCCCAGTGACAGCGCAAGCAGCGGGTCAGGAGGAGGGAATGAGGAATGGAGTGGAATGGAGAGGGGGCTCCAAGATTTATCAGAGCCTCTGCAGCGACCCAGCTGGCCAGATGAGGAAGGACAACACAGCAAGGTGTCGGAGCCTCCGCAACGCTCCAGCCAAAGGACGGGAGAAGGAACGCAGCCCCTTCCGGCACCCACATTGGGTCATGCACCCAGACGTAGGGCAAGGGGGCGGCGTTTTGGGGTTCCCAGACTATTATGCTGGTGCAAAAACAGACAAGCGCCATTGCTGGGTTCTGAATCAGACGAGGCAGTCATGTTTTCTGATGTCTCTGCACTGTAAATAGTATGCACAATAAAGCTCTTAAAGACAGAGCAGACTGGAGCGTCTTTACTGGAGAGTAGCCGCAACAATCCCCTGACAATGGGTATTTTAATGGGGCCGTTCCTTCCAAAAGGAGAGCCATCTCCACCACTACAACTAGTGTGTGCATTAACTGCAGTATTTATTAGCCTGCGTCCCATGCTTTAGCATCTTTCAGCAAGCTGCTCTGATTATAGTGCAGAGAGAAATCCCTGCCATGATGACGTTTTCGTCATGCAGAGAAACGCATACAGAGAAATGTAATGCTTCCATGCGCATGATGGCTGGCGCTGTCCACTTTAATCAGCCTCATTGACAAAAAATGCAGCCACCACACAGCCTTAACTAGTAATTTCATTACAGCATTGTAATGGGAATATTAAATGAGAAAATTGTGGGTGATCCTCTTAGCTACTGAGCAATGGTCCACTGTGTAACATCCAGAGTGCTGTGTTTATAAAAATCTGCCATCCAAAAGAAGAAACCATAAGCATATGAATCATCAGTTGTGCTTGGTGATGCTGGCGTCTTACTAATGGAAGTCCTTTCAAACTAGACTAGTTTTAATCATTTGTCATATTAATATCCTGCATTCTTAGGGAATGCAACAAACAGCTGGATAAAGAATTACAAATTGACTTCTTTTTTTAAGCGAATGTGTAATATAAACAGAACATTCACATTGTGAGGAATTGTTGGGGGTGGGGGAATCTCTATTTATTCCAAATATACGGTCTATTCAAAGCACGGAATAAAAATAGAAGATTAGACAAGTTCTGATTACTGGGATCTGAATGAAGCTGTCTTGAATGGTTTGTGATCTATGTGATTAGGGGCAAGTTTCTTTTAAAGAAAATGCCCCACCACCTTGTCACTGATACCCTTTGAAGAAATGAATGCTATTAAATTGTTCCTGCTTCCTAAAGGTTATTTTTTTGCCCACCAGGGAATGAGGAGCACAGCTGCAAGGATGTGATGAGGGAGAATCAGCAGTTGCATAGATAATACCAAGGCTTTGACTTGCCAATATTGTCAATCAAGTGTGAGTGCTAGAAATCCATATGAAATAAAAATTCAGATTTAAATTCTACCCTCTCTTCTTTGCCCTTCAGTTACTCTACCTCATGTTTCTAAAATGCCACACATCAAATGATTTGAGGTCTGTATCGAGAATATTGAGTGAAGCCGCCACTTCCTTTTGAAACTAAAAATCGAAGGGAGGCGTTACTCTTGGCCCATTCCTTTGTAATTTCTTTGTTGCCTTCTCGCCAGTAAAGGCCCAATTTTTAGCTATTTCTCCTCTCTTGCTTATCCATCAAATATATAAAATGTCATGTATTCATTGTGTAATTGCCGTTTACTTGACATTTTACTCCTCCCAGTGAAGGACATGGAAAGAATAAAACATCAGGAAGCTCTGACATTTCCTTTCCTGCTCTGTATTTGAAGGGATGCAAATGCAGCCGCTACATCAAGGAAGACAATGGGGCAGTGGCTGGGGAAATGGAGGTTAAGAAGTGTTGCGGCAGGGAGCAAGGATGAAACCAGGTGGTTTCAAGTTAACTAAGTGATTGGGAACAGATAGGCTGTATCTCCTAGCAGTTCTGAAACCGTTCCCCTCGACTCCCTCTCAAAAGATAATAATAAATAATAATAATAATAATAATAATAATAATAATAATAATAATAATTTGTTATTCATACCCTGCCTATCTGGCCGGGTTCCCCCAGCCATTCTGGGCGGCTTCCAACAAAATATTAAAATACAGAAATCCATCAAACATTAAAAGCTTCCCTAAACAGGGAAAAGATGCCCTAGGGCAGGACAGAGGAACCTGTGGGCCCTCCAGATCTTTTTGACTACAACGCCCATCAGCCGCAGGCCCATCTGGTATGATGGGAGATGTAGTCCAATAGGTTCCCCACCCCTCTCTTACAGCAGGAACAAGGAACCACAAGCCATTAAAGCATTTGAACCCTGCCTTCTATTTAGGAAACACTGTGTCAGGAGTGGATCAGCAATAACTTGCATGGCATCAGTGAAGCTGTCTGTGGACAAGCACCGGCTCCCTCAGCCTGAAAGCAAGATGAGTGCTGCACCCCATAGTTGCCTATGACTGGACTTAACTGTCCAGGGGTCCTTTAACTTTACCTTTTATATTTGAGGACCACTTAATTTTTTTGGCCATATTTATGCTGGCAGTGCTGCTGCAACCTAATATTGGGTCCTCATCCATCAGCTGAAGACCAATAACTGTGTTTGATTAGCGTCAGGGGGTCGCTCTACAGAGAGCCCCCACCAATCATCCTCACCAGCTCCTCGCACGGAGGGCTTTTGGACACAGGGGAGTCAGGAAGGAGGCCCTTCCCTCTGAATTGAGGCATGCACCCACCCGTAGGACCAGGGGGTGGCACTTTGGGGTGCCCAGGCTTTTATGCTGGGCGAAAACCCGCAAGAAGCCATTGCGGGGTTCTGACACGGACTGAGCAGTCATGTTTGCTGATGTTCTTGCACTGTAAATACCATGCACAATAAAACTCTGAAAGACAAGACGAAGTGGAGCAAGACAGAGTAGCCGCAGCCATCTCTGACAATTAGGATGCTCAAAAAAGCCCTAGATAGAATCCACTGATTCTTCGCCTTCCAAATAGCAGCAGCAGCAACCTCTTAGCTTGAGAAATGGGGATGTAGTGGTAGTGGGTGCTCCTATGGATGTGTCCAGCTCCTCCCAGTTTTGTAGAGCCAACGGCAAGTGGGAAGGCATTTTGGGTAACTTTCTCAAAGTTATAACAATTTTGGAGTTGGTGGCCTATGACTCCATTGGGAACTGGCTCTAGAGTGTGTTATTTGCCCCTGAGAAAGTGGTTCTATGGGGCTTCATGGACAAAAGTTAAAATTTTAAAAAAGACAACCCTGACAAACAGAAGATTTTAGGAGGATCTGATGCTTGTAGCAAAATTCTACATCCATGATGGGAAAAGATACTGCTTCATGCATCTGTAGGAATGCCCATCTATTTTTCTCCCTTCCTAAGCCCCACCCACCCCAAAAAACATTAAACAACTCATATTTGCAAAGTTCAGGCTAGTGGCCTAGTGGTAAGTGCTCCATGGGCTGCCTGCAGAATTGTGGCAGGCAGCTTGCTTGAGGCTGGCATTGCCTCCCTTGATTTTGCTTGTGTAATCAATTACTCCTGCTTCAAATTCTCAACCCATCCCATATCCATTACAGCTGTACATTGAGCTAAGCTTTATTTTTTCAGGAGTAATGCTAACCTTTAGACTTCCCCTTGAATGCTAGAGTCATTAAGTAATTTTGAACCCTGCCCTGGAAGGAGTATTCATCAAAGGTAATTGAGGTAGTCTCCTCAGTGATGGATAGTGTAATAACCTACATTTTTGATGGCAACTATTCTTCGATGACCTCTGATCCCTTCTTTGTCAGTAAGTCACTCCAGGCAAGGTAGTGGATCTCCTTAATAGGGGAGAAAATAAATTAGGGACTTGCTATCAAGTCCAGTCATCTTCCTTTGTGTGTGCGCTTAAGTATTTCCAAGGCTACTCACACTGTTTGAGTATTTGGCCAAAGGTAACTACATTATGCACTATGGTTTGCTTTAAACGTCGCAAATGAAAATAACCTTTCAACAGGTGACAGAAAATACTAGCTTTTAAAATGTTGCTCATAGTAAATGGAAGCAAGCATTTTTCTCTCTTAATAGATTACAAGAGTGAGAATTGCTCAGAATCGTGTATTTTCTTAATACAGGGTGATCCTGGGATGGCGGTTTTTCATAGAAAGGGAGATGATGAAGAAAGTTTGTGTGTGTGTGTGTGTGTGTGAGAGAGAGAGAGAGAGAGAGAGAGAGAGAGAGAGAGAGAGAGAGAGAGAGAGAGAGAGAGAGAGAATGGTTTTTTAATGGGGGGATTCATCCTCCCACCTGGGGTTGTCTTTTTTTAAAAACAAACAAACAAACAAAGTGAAGCCAAACTTTTCTTCTTTTTGCAAGCTACTCTGGCAAATTGACTGGCCAGGGAATGGACTTCCTTGGGAGGCTGTGGACCTCTTTCATTGAAGGTTTTTAGGCATCTGCCTGGGATGCTTGAATGGAGATTCCTGCCTTGCAGGTGGTTTGACCGGATGATCCTGGGGGTCCCCAACTCTACATACTGCCCTAACTGTTCCCCTATGAAAAATGTCACTGCACGCCACTGCTCAGAGCTGAATTTGTGGTGAACGCTCATGGCGATCTGCAAAATGCCAGTATGGAAGATGGGACGAGAGAGCAGAGAAGGCTTAGATAAGCTCTTTTCTTTGCGTATTTTTGGAAAGGGCCAGAATAAGTAGGCAGTACCTTTTTTTAAAGGCAAGAAGCAGGGATATCTGTAAGTAACAGCTAACATAAAAGCAGTACAATCCAATGCTTGTTCATGCAGAATTAATTCCAGGTGTTTTCGGTGGGGCTTACTCTTAGGAATGGTTGAATGACTGTTTCAGTTTCTTTTTCCCCAGTCTTCCGTTCCCTACATTTACATACCGTTTTGTAACTAAAACCAACAACAAAAGAAATCAACCCTAAACCTCTGGTAATGCACATTTCTTAAAGCAATTTCTGCTAATGGAATGCCTTTTTGTATGTTATGTTCCCTGACATACCCATTTTTATGCATACTTTCCCCTGATAAACAGCTACCGTAGTTTTCTGCAAATTTGGAAGGATAGCTGTGTTTTGATCCATGTTTAGTTTTGTGATATGGGAATAAGGTATATTTGCTTTGAATTGCAAACCAAGCCAAATTTCTCCTCCATCCCTACTTGTGCCCATGCAGGTGTTTTTTTTTAGCATTGCAAGCATTTGAGTAAAGACTAAGAGGAAACTTAGGGCTTGTTCACACTTCCACTTGTGCCATGTCTGAATAGTTTCCCACTTGCCCTATGCTTGCTAATCATGGGTACAAGTGATTTTCCATTTGTCCCACCACTGTACCTGGGAGAAACCCACTGAATCAGAGCAAATGTCAATCCACGGAAAACTGCAGGATTTTCCTGGAAGAAACCAATGGGACAAGCAAAAATCTAGAGTCAATAATAGAAGCAACCAAAATTGAAGCAAGCCAAACACCACTTGTCTAGATTGGCCACTACATCTTTATACCATCTCTCCTTCGGGCTTGGTTTCTTGGTGTGACACCCAAAAACAACCAGAAGAGACTGACCAATGCATTTATTTTGTTTGCTTGCTCCACCGAAAATAAAACAGGCTGCCAATATAATGGGGGACTGCAGGGGGTAGGAATAGACCTCTAGACCTGTTCTCAGAGAAATAAAACTGGTCTTGCTGGTTTTAAGTGCCCTCATTTACTGTAAAAAATAAACACTTCCACCAGCGACTATGTTCCATGCTGTGCTCCACTGATTTCATTTCAACTCCTGCTATGTCTACTTCCAATAGTGTGGTGGTGATGGGTTGCTGTAAGTCTGGCCTGCTCTCTATGTACCGGTGTGTATTCCCCACCCCACACACCTCCCTAGCATTGTTTCCTATTTTCAGTGTCGACATCCACACTTCAGTTACGGCAGAGTTACTTGGATTTAAACAATATTGCTCCCAAATGCAATCAATGCTATCTGGATTGAATAAGCAGTGGACTTGCTCAACATATGTGGAAGAAAAGAGATGGTGCTATACTTTCAGGTCCTTCAAAAAGGAAGGGAAGAGCTCTGAAAATTTGGAAAATGCTCCCAGTGGCATAGCATGGGGAAACCACTGGGGCTGTTGCCCTGGGCACAGAACTGCTAGGGGCACAAAATGTCAATATCCAGTGCTGCCTCAATACAGCTGCACACTTCCATCACTTGGCTCTGTTGAAAATGGCTTCTCCATGTGAACCAGGAAGTGACTTCTCCAGGCAATGGAACAACTCTTCTTTTCTTGTCTCTGCAGCTGCAATCTTCTGGGTGATGTGGGCACTGTTGGGCAATTGAATGTGCATGCATACTCTGTCTGTTTCCCTCCCAGTTGCACTCTGTCCAGCCCCAGGTGCTGGCAACCCACGCTACACCACTGCTTCCACCTACTTGCCAAATGACCTGGCAGCAGGGACTATCAGGTCCATTAAAGGTAAAGGGACCCCTGACCATTAGGTCCAGTCGTGACCGACTCTGGGGTTGCGCGCTCATCTCGCATTATTGGCCGAGGGAGCCGGCGTATAGCTTCCAGGTCATGTGGCCAGCATGACAAAGCCACTTCTGGCAAACCAGAGCAGCACATGGAAACGCCGTTTACCTTCCCGCTGTAGCGGTTCCTATTTATCTACTTGCATTTTGACGTGCTTTCGAACTGCTAGGTTGGCAGGAATCAGGTCCATTAACAGGGCCCTAATTTGAGTTTTTAATCTTGTATTTTTATGCTGTGAACTGCCCTGAGATCTTCAGATGAAGGGCAGTATACAGATTTAATAAAACAAACAAATAAATAAATTTGGCCTGCAAGGCCATTTCCCCCTGCCCACGCCCCTCATCTCACTCCTGGTGTTGTATGTGACCCCAGGGGAAAGGCATCAGTTGGGAGCTTAAAGTGTGATTCTGGCAGTTCTCTGGCAAGTGGGGCTTGCTGACAGCACCCATCAACTGATCAACACTGACCACAAAAGCCCTTGAAGTTGTCCATTTTGCAGGGGCATCTTGGATGTGCATGTCTTTCCAAAATTACAGTATCAATTGTCCACCCTTCCACCTAAGGTCTGAAGGTGGTTTATGATCATTTTAAATGCAACATTAAGAACAATATTAAAAATTACAAAGAAAGCAATCACAAGAAATAGGGTGGGTACTAAAAGTATAAATCTCTGGTATCAAATGCCAGGGTAAATAGGTGTGTCTTTATGATAAAAGTTGCTTTTTTAGTGGTACTCTGCCTTTTAGAGGTCTACTTTTCAAAAAGTAGTTCTACTTAGGTAAAAAAGAAGAAGAGAAAGAACTTGAACCACTTTCCATATGTCTTCCTACCTTTCAAACTTAAGAGCAATAAATGGATTTTGCAGAATATGGATCCTGAACAATGGTCCCTTTGCTTCCATTTGCACCCTCACCTGCTAATAGTTTTGGGGGACTGCAGTTTTTCATGAACTTAAAGCCACAGATATGTTTCCATCCTTCTTAATATACACTCCAAGGGCTTTCTTTCTCTTATACTACTTCAATTTCATGATGCCAATGGTTCTGTATTTCATAGTGCAGGGAGCAGGATGAGATTACAGTGCACTCAGACTTCAGCAAATATCTGCTTGATGTGATTCAGGACCGGCACTCTTGAGGAGAATGCTTTCTGTAAATCTGGCTTTTCTGGAAAAGTCCATATGAAGTGTAAGATTTGTGACATGCGGGACTGTATGCAGCAAGAAGAGAATTTCCCCTCCTGCCCAACACCTAACAGCGTAGTAGTGGTACAGTACCAGTGCTACTGAATTGTGAGATTCCTGCTCAAGCAATATTTAAGTGCTAATGTGAAAGGGCCTATCTGTTGTTGTTTTTAAAAGCTGGGATAAATTATGTTGGTGTCACTCACTGTAATGTTGAATTCAGTGTACTGGCAAGATTGGAGATAAAATGAGACCAAAGACAAACAATAAGCTATTGGTGGCATGCAACAGTTTGCAGAAGTATGACAAATCTTGTGCCAGGAGGCAGTGGTGTAGCATGGGTTGCTGGTGCCCAGGATGGGGCAAGTGTTGAGCACCTCTGGTGGACTGAGCAATTGGGGTGGAGGCGTGCGCTGGGGGGGACCATCCCAACTTGGGCACTTTCCAACCTTTCTTTCCCTCCCTTCTCCCTTCCTCAACGGGTGTCAGGCATGGAGAATCCTGTCTTCCCCTGGTAGCATCAAAGGCAAGATGAACAAACAAGTTCATATCTATGGTTTGTTTTTTTCAGTCATCTGGGTGCAATCCATGTCTCCATGCAAGGCAGGCGTTGCCCACTCATAGAGACTCTCCTCTTCCAACCCCAACAACATCCTGAGCCCCTACGGGACGTTGCAGGAGTCTTATGCCTCTGCATTCTCTGTTCTTGAATGCAGAGTGACTGATGAGCCCTTGGAAAAGGAGGTTTTCTCAGACTCTCCAAGGAGGTCTCTGCTGGCTGCTCTCTCACTCCCCCCCCCTCCTCCTCCTCCACTATCTCGTAACTTGGCAGATCTTCATTCAGCTGTAATTCAATCCTGTCTCCTTCTCCTCTTGAAACTGTCGGAGAGAGAGGGACAAATCTTCCCACTTCCCCTCCTCTTCCAAGAGGAGCCGAGGAGATAGAGGGGGCACTTCCCAGCCTTCCTGATGAGTCCAGTACCTGACAGCAGGTGGCAGTGCTGAGGTGCAGAGGTGGAGGGACACTCACGCTGGGAGAGCTTTGGGCTGCCTTCATGGGGCTCCACCACTGTCTATGCCCCCCACACTGTTGCTGTGAAACACCAGGGCACACACTGGGGAAGAGAGGGGAGCAGTTGGCTTTGAGCAGAGGCAGGTGGGCAGACGGTGAGCAACTGGCCAGGTAATTTGCTTGTGCTCCTGCACTGGCAATGGCTTCTGGCATGCCTGCAGAGCAGCCCCCCTTCCCTCCTTCCCTTGCTTGGGATTCGGCAAGCTCAGCCAGCCCAGGGGTGGGGCATGCACAGGTGTCCCTTCGTTGGCGCCAAGGAGAAGCTGGCACCGCTCTGGCCCCCAAAGGCTTGGCCCGGGTGCAGCTTCTCTCCCTGTGGCTCCATAAGGCAGCAGGAGCTCAGCCACACAGCTTGGCTGAGGGAGCCTCTCATGGGGTTTCCTGGTTGTGCCCCTCTCAGAATTCTGCACTTGGGGGCACTGCCCCTATGGCCTCCACGTGATGCCACTGTTGGGAAAGAGACCACAAAGACCACCTGTCATGATGATCCAATTGAGATTCCTGCTTTGGAGATGATCCTCTTCATGACTTCCAATTTTACAATCCTCTGATTCTATAAACACTCTGACTTCCAGGTTGCAATCCTATGCATGCTGTCCCACAGCTATACTTGAGCTTGGCAGTAATTCTGACTGGACATTCATAAGACTGCATTGCAACCCTTGAAATGATGTGGTAAGCTAGAGCAGCATTATTATCACCATACTATATCACTGTGGGACTAAGGCTCAGAGTAACAGCTTGCTTAAAGTCACCTAGCTGCATCGGCACTGACATCTGAACAAGGGCTTCCATTTTACACATTTAATAATAGAACTGCCTTCAATTTCACAGAAAACTTAATGAGACAGAATGGAAAAGAAGCCCAATATCTGGTACATTGATTGATTGATTGATTGATTGATTGATTGATTGATTGATTGTGTGTGTATGTATGTGTGTGCGCGCGCGTGCACACACACAGGTTACCTTTCAAAATTGGGCAGGTAGCATTCAGAAACATGCGATCACTTTAACTAAAAATGCAAATGCCTTCAATTAATCCAGATAGCGGCTTTATTCTCGAAGCTTTTAGCACTCAAATAGAAAATGCATTGATTAGCAGGGGGCTACTGACTATTGTAAGAATGCAGAAACGTAAGCTCTGCCTTTAGCCTAAATTCATTTCTCCATAGCAATCACTTGAATTGTAATTTCGAGGTACGTCTTTAAAGGTGTAGTGCAGGTTAGGTGGAGGATTGCAAGATCATCAGAAGGAGGAAAGCTGGGAATTAAGTCTGTCATGTTAAATGTCCATTTTCCATTAAGTAGTATTATTTGTTCACAACCAGAGGTCATCACAAAATGGATTTGCAGAACAATTTCCAAAAAAGGAAAATAACAATCATTTCCATTAAGAGGGGGGGGGGAACCCAGCAACTTCTCTCCCAGGATGGAAAATCAAAAATTGAGGTCTGAATAAACAAGGTGACAACTTCTTTTTCCCTTATATAGCTTCAAAATTATTCTAAAAGTCACCTCAGTGACCCCGGCTTGGCTGACTTTATAAACAAAGGGCAAGTATCTGTCAGAAAGAGTAGTTAAACATGCCGGTCAGCCAAGAGTTTGTCTAAACAACATTACTTGCTACAGTATTTACCACACATGTTTTAAAAGAATCATTACATATCTTCTTGGCTCTGAGGCTCAGAATGAGGAACCATAGTAATGTTGATGGTTTTACTACTCACTTAGAATGCTAATTTCCAGTTCATGGACAAAGAGAGCAAAAAAAAAACAAAAAAAAACCAACAACACAGAATCTGTGCCAATGTAGAAGGATTGATGTGGCCCCATTTTCTGCATTAGCTTTGGGAAATAATGGGGGTTAGTTGTCTGATGGCAACCCCACCTCTTCAGATTACAAATATATAAAATGATTGCATGGATGATTAGCTTTTACTATCTACTTCACAAATCTCTATAGTAATAAGAATAATAATTTTATTATTTGTACCCTGCCCATCTGACTGGGTTGCCCCCCAAATGTTCCCTTGGTGCCTCCTTCGCAAAGCCTGGGAAGCTTCTGCCCATCTTATGGGGGAAGACATGATGCTCATGTGTGCAACATCAAGGTGTCACAATGTCACATGCATGACATCAACCCCCCCCCACCCCTTGCAAGATAGTACATCTAGCCCAACTGTTCCTCTATGAAAAAATTTCACCGCACATCAATGTTCCCTAGCTCCAACTATTTCCTTTTATGAACCTAGAGATACAGTGGTACCTCGCAAGACGAATGCCTCGCACAACGAAAAACGCGCAAGACAAAATCGTTTTGCAATGTTTTTGATGACTCGCAAGACAAAGTTTTCTATGGCCGTGCTTTGCACGTTTTTGTTTTTTTTGCTGTGGCAAACCGTGCTTCGCAAGATGGAATTATCGCAAGATGAAGCGATTCGCGGAACGAATTACTTTCGTCTTGCGAGGCACCACTGTAATGAAAGTCATCCGAATCCACCGGAGAGATGGTGTAGGAACACAACATTCCTTTGTGTTCCTACACAATCCATTTAGATTTTGCAAGTCTTTTCAAAACTCTGTACCTGGCACACACACACACACACACACCAATTTCAGTTCTTTTTTTGCAAATAGGGACATCCAAATTTGCATCGTCGGATTTTGCTTCAGAGTGAAATACGGTGACCAAGCTAATCCTATATGCCCTGTTCTATGCCCAATAAGCACAGGACGCCTTTGTTTGGCGGCGCTGTGGCCCATAGATTGCAACAAAATACTGGGCAAGGTTTTTGCCCAGTATCTTCTCTGTGTGGTGGGCTCATGGGAAAAAGCTGTCCCATGAGCTCTTGCTGCAGAGGGGAAGGGAAAAGTCTATATAAGGCTGTTTCCCCTGGAGCTCACAGCCATTTTGCTTTGAGAGCTTCCCGCCCGTCCACCCATGGGTTAAAGCAGGCATCCCCAAACTGCAGCCCTCCAGATGTTTTGGCCTACAACTCCCATGATCCCTAGCTAACAGGACCAGTGGTCGGGGAAGATGGGAATTGAAGTCCAAAACATCTGGAGGGCCGAAGTTTGGGGATGCCTGGGCTAGATACAAGGGCGTAGCCAGGATCAAAACTAGGGGGGGGGCAAGCCATGATCATTCAGGGGCGGGGCCACAAAGTGGGAACGTGGGTGGGGCTACAGGGCCAGCTGGCCTGACGACATCGTGGTGGCGGCAGCGGCCACCTTGTGCTTCTGGGGCTGGCAACGGCGGCGGCTACCCTGCTTGGCTGGAGAGGACAGGAGGGTCGGGCAGGCAAGAGGGGGTGACAGGGTGGGCGAGGGCAAGGCAAGGCACGGCCGCAGTCACGACGGCTCCGAGGCGTTGCTGCATATCAGCATAATATTTCAACCATGTTGTGGGTTCAAGCCCCACCTTAGGAAAAAATTCCTGCATTGCAGGGGGTTGGACTAGATGACCCTTGTGGTCCCTTCCGACTACAATTCTATGATTCCATTGATATATTACCATAGCATATGCATCATTCTGCTTTCTTGAATTGTCCTACTCCTAGGCATAGCAGCCAAATCCTAGAGGCCTAGGTGCCTCTCCCCCCCCCCCAATTACTGGTAAATACCGTATTTGAAAGAGTCACCCCCCCCCCATTTTGATGGGCTTTCTATGTGGGGCTTATCTGCCCCCCCCAGTATTTTATTAAGGATGGAAGAGGGAGGGAAGGAAGGAATAATAGAGAGAGGGATACCTCATATTTGTGGGTGCCTCTGGGTGATGCTGTGAAGCTGGAACTCTGCAGCAAGAGGATGGGAGGGTCGGGCAGGGGAGAGGGGGTGGCAGGGCAGGCGAGGGCGAGGCAAGACAGGGCCGCAGTCTCGATGGCTCCGAGGCGTTGCTGCATATCAGCATAATATTTCAACCATGTTGTGGGTTCAAGCCCCACATTGGGGAAAAATTCCTGCATTGCAGGGGGTTGGACTAGATGACCCTTGTGGTCCCTTCCGACTACAATTCCATGATTCTATTGATATATTACCATAGCATATGCATGATTCTGCTTTCTTGAATTGTCCTAGGCATAGCAGCCAATTCCTAGAGGCCTAGGTGCCCCCCCCAAAAGAAATTACTGGTAAATACTGTATTTTAAAGAGTCCTCCCCCCCATGTTGATGGGCTTTCTATGTGGGGCTTATCTGCCCCCCCCCAGTATTTTATTGAGGATGGAAGAGGGAGGAAAGGAAGGAAGAAATAGAGAGAGGGATAACTCACATTTGTGGGTGCCTCTGGGTGACGCTGTGATGCTAGAACTCTGCAGCAAGAGGAAGATACCGGTACACCTGTACAGGAGCCTTGTAAGCAGCTTTCTCTCTGCTTGATTTACAGCAGGCACGTCCAACAGGTAGATTGTGATCTACCAGTAGATCACTGGATGTCTGTGGTAGATCACTGCTAGATCACTGGCACCCCTAAAAAAAGCTCACCCAAATTTTTCCTCCTCCCTAAAAAAAGCTGAACTATGACCTGAAGCCCTAAACAAAAATGGGCCTCCCTCCCTCCTAAAAGAAGCTCAACAAGTTTGACCTAAACCCCCCAAAACAGGGCTTCCCTTCCTTAAAAAAACTCAACAGCTTTGACCTGAACCCCCCAAAAGGGGGTAGATCACTCCCAGTTTTTAACTCTGTGAGTAGATCAGAGTCTCTTGGGAGGTGGCCACCCCTGATTTACAGTATACAGATGCAGGAGGAGGGGCAGACTGGAACACCAATGCTTTTTATAAACATCACTGTGTCTATCAAAGCTACAGCCCCCCCCCCTTCTTATTCACTTCATTTTAGCCTTGCAGGGCCACCTTAGTCAAATTGAATCCTCTGCACCCTCATTAAATCGCCAATAGAACTGTTAATGCGATCCCTGAATGCCCATTAACAACTCCCACTGAATAACAATAGGGTGAATAGGGTGGACCTTGCCTGAAGGGATATTCTGCTCCATTGTCTTAACTGCTTAAGTACTGGTAGCCACTTTGCTTTATTTATTTGATGTGTTTTTGTTACAGCTGTGTTCCCGCCCCCAGCAAGTGGAGAGCTGCTCTTGCTAAAGCAAAGCCCTTTCCACTTCAGTTTTTGGAGGGGCAAAGGATTGGTTATGGTCTGTAAAATACAATAATTTTTTGCTTCTAGGGGGGGCAGCTGCCCCCTCCTGCCCCCCCTGTCTACACCCATGGCTAGATAGCACCTTCACTGAGCAATTTTGGGTCATGGGTTGACAGGATTCTTTTTTCTCAACCTGATTGGCACTTGGTTGGGGTTTTTTCCACCTTTCCCTCAGTGAAATTATGGTTTTCCTTTGGGAGCCGGAAGAACATTGTTTTTATGAGGGCGGAAATGGCATTGGGCAGGATCAACATAATATGGGGGGGGGGCATAAGGGACCTCAGGGGAGGACTGACCATGGCAAACCCAAGTGGGCTCAGTATCTGCCTGGATGGAACTTGTGCCCTGGTTTCCTAGTGAGACCTTGCTTGCTTGGCTTCCACCATAGCAAGGATCAACACTGGCTGACTCCCATGGAACAGATTTGGGGTGCTCCAAACCTGGCAGATCCATTCCATCAACATGGGGCTTGTGGAATGCTGAACTGATCCTGGGACCCAATGCCATGCCAACCCTTCCCCTGCCTGCTGCTGTCAATAAAGATTTGGCCTGATTTTATCCCATCACCATTGTACAGTCTGGTTATTTTACTGCTCTCACATAATGCCCCTGCCTGGGCAAATTATTCATTTATTTGCATGTGCAATTTCTTTACCAACCATAGACTGCCAACACAAACCCACAATTATGTTTTCTGTGGGTCCCAGCTATGGATGTGTGAAATCCTTCTCAGAAATATCCCTGGTTATATCAAAACTCTTTGTGAACAGGCTACTGTATCACAAACAGGGCGGCCGGGGTGGCGGAGAGCTATCTGAAATTGTTGTTAGCTGATGGTAAGCATTTTGTTGTTGTTATTACTATTTTGATTATGTAAAATGCACAGGGAAGACTTAGTAGAAAAAGAATTAGTTCAGACATTGGGAATAAGGCCCACCAAACTGAGTGGGAATTTGCTTTGGAGTAAACAAGTCATAGGATTTTCACTGATGACACTAGCGAATTTTTGTCCCTTCTCACCTCAAATACTGTGGGACTAAAATCCCCAATGTGAATGCAGCTATTGTTGTGTAAAATATGCAAGTTTAAATGGGACAACAAAAGGATTTCAGTTTGAATGATAAATTGCATTGAATTAACAACAGAAGAGATAGCTAAAGCATGGGAGGAAATAAGTGCATTTATTATGAGGACAAACTGAGCTATAAAACAGGATTTCTTTTACAAGGAGGAGACTTTCTCTGATACTAATTTAAAGCAGGGGGCTAGATTTACATAAAGGCAGATTGGGCTTTAAAATATCACACGAGTTCTCCTAACTCCCCTCACCCCCAAAGAAAGCAAAAAATAAAATAAAAGCAGTTTTTGAATGAACTAAGCTGCCTTGAGACAAATTGCAGATACAGAACTTGCTAGGCAGGAGGGAAGTGCTCCACTAAAGGTAGGAGATTTTGGGTAGAACTAAAAAAGAGAGGGGGGAAATGGGGAATTTATGCCCCACATGTTTTTCACCTTTGTTCTATGATGTTTTTGAGAGATAAACAATTGAGCAAGTATGGCTAGGATCAGAGTTGTTGTTAGAATTCTGTACATATGTGGATTCCATCACAGGATTCTGGGACCAAATGGACTATTGGACAAATGGACAGAAATCCTGAGGATGGGCCCAGGAAGCGCCTTAAAAATCCTCCATTTTTGTTTGACAGACCCAGCCACAATTTCACTAAGACCTTGTGGGACAAGTTGAGCTGACATTATAAGCCCTTCAAACCTGGATCTAGGGAGGTCCCTTTGCTGCTAATTTTCTGCATGCCCCCTTGCCCCACAGCAGTGTCTGTAGAGCAGATTGGTTCCCACAAGGTCTGGGTTGAAGCCTGGTGCACTGATCAGGTTGATATCATCAATTAATATGTATTACTACGTTATGCTGGGGCACACATTGCAGCACTAGGATTTTGCAATGAGGTTTGCTAATTTAGGAGTTTGCTAGAAATGCAGCATCCATACCGGACTTTGTTGTTGTTGTTGTTGTTGTTGTTGTTGTTGTTGTAGTTGTTGTTGTATTTAAAAGTTACTTGTGTTTCTGTATAGCTTGGTTTTCCTGTACACTTTTCAATAGGAAGATGAAATGAGGATTTCCATTATAGTTGCTGTAAGGTAAAGGGACCCCTACGCGGGAGCTGGCGTACAGCTTCCAGGTCATGTGGCCAGCATGACTAAGCCATTTCTGGTGAACCAGAGCAGCACACGGAAACGCTGTTTACCTTCCCACTGCAGTGGTACCTATTTATCTACTTGCACTTTGACATGCTTTCGAACTGCTAGGTTGGCAGGAGCTGGGACCGAGCAAAGGGAGCTCACCCGGTCGTGGGGATTCAAACCGCCGACCTTCTGATCGGCAAGCCCTAGGCTCTGTGGTTTAACCCACAGCGCCACCTGCGCTGCAGTTGCTGTAGAGACCCACTCTAATAATTGCAATTAGCGTACACTTAATGCTTTTCGTTTTCTGCTGAGCAAGGCTGAATTTGCCTCTAAAGAATCTAACACTGATGCTCTCTCTCTAATATTCCTCTTACAAGAGCGTGCTGATGGCTTATTCCTAGTGCCCTCCAGATATTTTGGACTACAGCTCCAATCCCCCCAAAATTTAGAGGGCATCGGAATGAACAAAGGCAAAAGATGATTTAAGGAAATTAATGACTTCACGTTACCTGAGAGAAAACAGTGTTGTTCTCATAGTGGTATATGAGGGGAACTGTGCCATAAAAAAGTGGGTGTGAAGCTGTGAAAGAAGCCTCAACTTCTTTCTTATTTTAATGGTGTGCAGGGAGAAAACAGTTCAACATGCAGAAATATTTTCCTCATTTATGGCAAACAAGAAACTGTAAATCCCTGATTGCTTTGGCATTTCAGAAGTTGAGATAATTGTTAATGCTCAAATGTTTTTTTCTTTTCTTATCATCATGTTTATATGACAGTCAAAATATTTATATGCCTGTTTTTAAAACTGTTATTTTTTTGTGCTAAGAACTGGGTGGGAATTTGGACCAGCTTTCCAAGATTTTTTTGAAATGGACATTGTGAGATTGTAAGTGTATTTCAGGCCGGCACGTCTCCATGTTCTGAAATGTATCCTTTTTTTTAAGGGGTAGGAAAAGCAGCCTTCAATTTTGTGTATGGAACTAAAGCAGAACATCTAAATTTACAGAAATAGCTGTTTTTAAAAGGGTCTGTGTCATGTGAGCCACAGTAGAATCCCTTTTCTTGCATTCAGTTTGCTAGCCAACTTTCAGGTGCAGAAGCTTTTTCAGGATTTCCTGCAACACGCAGTCCAGCTCCCTTCCAATGCAGAATCTCAACTAAAGTCTCCCTTTGAATATTTCTCTGATTTGCTTCATCTCTTCTTACATCTCGTGATGTTGCATTGAGCAATGCTTCTTGAATGTTTGCTAGGTGTGGCACACACTGCCGTCTTATACCCAAATAAGGCCTATTACAACAGTATGCAAGGGAGCTATCCTATGCCTGGGGAGCTGGCGTAAAAAGAAAGCTGGCATAAAGTTACACCAGATGCAAAACTCTTCTGCAGCAGGAGAGAAAACAAGCCTTTAAAATAGTGTTCCATCGTCCGCTCAGCCAACTGAGCAAATTATGGAGGCATGTCTTTGACTGAGCCAGAGTTGGGGATTTAGTGCTGGCCGAGCTAGAGATCGACTGCATTCTAAGCTGCTCATCCTGGCAGATCTTGCCATAAGAATGACTAACCATCAGAGGAACCCACCTCCTGTGTTTCTGCATGGGAATGATTGAATAAGCCGCTTACACCCTGGAGCTTTAAATTCTTGAAGTTCATCTTGTGACATACTAGCAGCCCTGGGGCATGGTTTAGGCCTTACAACTATCCTAGAGACAGAAGACAGTCTGTAGACCTCATCCAAAATCATTACACAAACAACACCTCACGGGAGGAATGCTATAACAGGTGTCATATTGTGATGATATGGATCAAATTGCATGCATCACCATCATGCAACAACAAACGTAGTGCTGTCAAGGAAAGAAGAAGAAGAAGAAGAAGAAGAAGAAGAAGAAGAAGAAGAAGAAGAAGAAGAAGGAGAAGAATTGTTGTTGTTTGGATTTGATATCCCACTTTATCACTACCCTAAGGAGTCTCAAAGCGGCTAACAATTTCCTTTTCCCTTCCTCCCCCACAACAAACACTCTGTGAGGTGAGTGAGGCTCAGAGACTTCAGAGAAGTGTGAGTAGCACACCCAGCAGCTGCATTTGGAGGAGTGGGGAAGCGAACCCAGCTCACCAGATTACGAGTCCACTGCTCTTAACCACTACGTCACATTGGCTCTGCTGCTGTGGAATTTCTCCCAGGTCCCTAGTAGGTTAAATATAAAGTCTGGGTGATTTCTAAGAGCTAAGGGTACTTGAAGGATCTGACAAATTTTTGTATAATCCACAACTGTTATATGCTTTGCACCTAGATGTGGTGAACTGAATATGGATAGCCAAATCCCTTTGCCATGAAGTTGTGGGATGCTCCCCCTTTATTTATTTTATTTTATTGAAGAGATATTTGCACTAGAGCATAATTCATACTGTTTTACCAGTTTGGTGTTACCTGCAGCTGCTCAAAAGACTATTGCTAAACAGAAATGTACAGTGGTACCTCTGAATATGTGCTTGATCTGTTCTGGGGTGCCGTTCTCACCCCAAAAAGTATGTATCCAGAGCGGCGCTTCCGCACATGCGTGAAGCGCCGCTAGAGTGCTTCTGTGCATGCTCGAAGCGCCAATAGAGTGCTTCTGTGCATGCACGTCCGGCGAAACCCAGAAGTAAACACTTCCGGGTCTGCCATGTTCTTAAGCTGAAAATACACAACCCACAGCAAACATAACCAGAGGTATGACTGTAGTTTGAGAGGCTTTGGTTAGCCATTTGGCTTTCGTCTTTCATAATCCCCCCTTCCTTTTCTGTGGTGTTACCACCCATTATGGGAAAGGTGAAGGCAAGTTATTTTTCCCAGCAGTTTTCAGAAGCCACCACTTTTCTGTGAGGATGAATTGAGAGGACCTTTGGGGCTAATTTCTGTCCTGACGGAGTCGACCCTGAAGGGAAAGTTATGAACTGTTTATATGATTTCTTTACTTTCCTTTAGTCTACAGGTTGCAATTTACCATGTCACAGTTTCAAGGTTCTGGCAATAAAGAATCTGGAAACATGTTGAAACAATCTCAGGCTATTTCACTCAGGGTGACCATACCAAGTTAAGAATGAGCTGGGAATGGTGTGAATGATATATGTTTGAAGAGGAAGTCTGGGGACCTTTGGAAAAGTCTGTAAATTGACACATTCCAAATCCTGTTTCTGCGGATGAGGAACAGATATACCCCCCCTTTTTTTTTTTTGCTAGACATCTGATGAAGTGTGCATTGTGAGAGTACCACATGCATATGTGCCCAATTTGAATGATCTCCTTTTGGTGTGTGGGAGAATCACATAAATAAGGCTTGCATACATTATTACCATCTTCACAAAGCTATTGTAGTCCGGGATCAACATAGCATATATGACTTTTCCCCGGGTTGTTCATTTGTTTATTATTTAATGTACATCCCGCCCTATGCCTGCAGGTCTCAGGGAGGTTCACAGAATAAAATCAGAAATATAAAACCACAAAATACATAATAAAAATAAAACTAACAATGTTTGCTGTATAAAAGTTGAACCAGTTTTGAGATGAAAGGGCGAGGCTCTGCTAGTTTGGTCCTGGATCTATGAGCGAGAGAGACATGAAGCAAGGCTTTCTCAGTGGTGACATTCCCCACTATGAAACTCGCTCCCTGTTATTATTATTTATTGAATTTATATACTACCCTATACATGGAGGTCTCAGGGCAGTTCACAGAACAACAAATATAAAACCATAAAATACATAATCTAAATAAAACAACCCAATACCTGCCCCCCCCAAAAAAACACATTTTAAAAGGGCATAGGAGATAGCAAAGGTCACCCCAAATCTTGCATATGGCCCTCATGGTTACAGTATTGTCTGTCTCAGCCTTTCTATGCACTTTCTATATGCCAGTAGACAGTGCTGAGATCAGGCTGCCCCCCCCCTTTGTTCCAGCAGGCCTTTGTGGCACAACAAAAGTGGCATCATTGGTATAATTTAATAACCATTATTTACATTGAACTATACATTGAGTTTTGCTTTGTAATTGTGCTTTTAATTATGCAGTTTTTTTAGCTACCCTGGGATCTTATGGAAGGATGAGCCAGGATATAAGAAAACACGACTAAAAATCCACTCCATGCAAAATTAAAAAGCACCACAGCAACCACTGTGCCACACAGGGCTATGGTAAGAGTGCATGATTTCTATATCTGAGATACCAAACTCAGTCCTCCAGGAAGCGCCACCAGTCACACTTCCTGGAATAGCTTCAGAGTAATATTACATCACATTGTTTTGGAGCCATTGTAGGAAGCATGGATGGAAGAACCATGGTTCTATTGTGAGCAGCACAGGACCCTTGTTTTAAAGGTTTAAATGGAGTGAAAATGTTCTGGGCCACCCCATCCATTTTAGGTAAGGAGCAGACTTACCTGCCCTCTCCCTGCCCACTACAAGATTTGAGTAACCGTCTTCCTGCCCAAGAAAAATCATGAGAACATTGCATCCCATTTTTTGTGGGGCTGAAGCAGTTCCACAAAAAGAACAGGAGGATTTTGGCCCAGCTCTGCTCTTAAGCCCTCTGGGGTGCCTAACATGTCGATACTAAATAAGTAATTAGGATGGGGAGAAATCGAGAGCCTCTTGTCACATAACGGGGAGAGGGGTGCATAATAAGCTTTCAAGGGGATCGTTTACAGACGACAAATCTGACACCGGCACGAAGGTCAGGAAGGTGCGCTGCCCTGGGAATCTTGATAGAATTTGATTGCGCCTACTTAGTGTGAAATCATTTTAATGGGGGAATTTAGCACACACCGTGTACTTCAGAATATTCTCCAAGGATATAGCTGAGAGCTGAAGGGTTTTTAACGTAGTCTCATTTCCTTTAAAGCTTCAAAAGGTATGAGCATTCCCCCACCCCGGACTGCTAATAGATTTTGCTCTGGAGATTGTTCTCCCTTCCCTGAATGCAGCACAGTTGATTCCAAGGAAGCAGAATTACTTCTAAGCCTGAATTTTCAAAACTCATGGGAATGTGGGATTAGCAAGGCATATGAATGCCTTGAGCATTAAGTTCCTCTGAATCTGTAACCCTGTGGCACTGAATCTTCACTTTATTGCCGCACAGTCAATGAAAGGAGGCTATAGAGTAGCCCTCTAGCGCTTTATCTTTTAAAGCCCGGTTTTAACAAGCTTACTTCTTAGCAGATTTGCACTAAAATCAACGCAAAGCACTTTTAGGAGCATTTACGTTTGAGGGGGAGGGCAGGAATGAATGCAGCTGTTTTCCTCTTTGGTGCATTTTAAGGCACATTAAGGCATAGCTTTCTAGAAGATGGATAAACCTATAGAATGAAGAGAAGTTACATAACTGGCAGAGCACATAAGGACAGCATGCGGCACTGAAACTGGGGAGAGAGGCCTGCAGTGATTTTTTTTCCAAAAACAGTAGGGGGGTGGTGAGACCACCCTGCTTCTCTCCATAGGCCCACACATCCCTGGTAAAATGGGATGACCTAAATCCTATCCACTCTTCTTCACCTATAGGCCATCTATTTGAAGAGGAATGGTTTGTGTGACAACCACATTCTGGTTCCCTGGCCACCTATGGAGCCAAAACAAATCAAAATTGGATAAATATGACCATTTAGCCCTAGTCTAAATAGTCCTTGGACACGGGTGGTGCTGTTGGACGCAGGTGGCACTCTTGGACGTGGGTGGCGCTGTGGTCTAAACCACTGAGCCTCTTGGGCTTGCTGATCAGAAGGTTGGCGGTTTGAATCCCCGCAACGGGGTGAGCTCCTGTTGCTCTGTCCCAGCTCCTGCCAACCTAGCAGTTTGAAAGCACACTAGTGCAAGTAAATTAATAGGCACCACTGCAGCGGGAAGGCAAACAGCATTTCCATGCACTCTAGCTTCCATCACAGTGTCCTGTTGCACCAGAAGCAGTTTAGTCATGCTGGCCACATGACCCGGAAAGCTGTTGGTGGACAAACGCTGGCACCCTCGGCCTGAAAGCAAGATGAGCGCCACAACTCCTTTGAATGGACTTAACCATCCAGGGGTCCTTTACCTTTTTCTTAACACCTGTCAGCACTGACACTCACCTACAGGAGATAGCCAACATTACCAGCATATGTTTGATAAGAAGAGGATATGCTAGTCCAGGCATCCCCAAACCTCGGCCCTCCAGATGTTTTGGACTACAATTCCCATAATCACTTGCCACTGGTCCTGTGAGCTAGGGATAATGGGAGTTGTAGGCCAAAACATCTGGAGGGCCGCAGTTTGGGGATGCCTGTGCTAGTCAATGCCAAGATTCCTGAAATGGATACGGGACTACCAACATTCACCAAATTGTAGACATTTGCTGTAACATAGGTGTACTCTCCCCCCCCCCTTATATCACGGTGACATCCTGCAAGCCTACAATTTAAATAACCTATGTCATAACGCTGCACTGTTCTAATGGTAAATCCTTGTTCTGGTACAAAACGTTTATTCATGTGGCCTCAAAAAGTGTTTATGAAAGCTGATGGTGATGATGCCAACAACATACAACTGCAAAGTGTTTCATATACTAGGCTGGATCCAGAGAAACACATGTGTGTAATGGGCTGGTGAAAACTGACTTCCTTGTTTCTTCCCCTCCCCTGACAACCACCCAAAAAAGGGGAGAATGGGTGAATGGGGTGAGCAGTACAAAGGAAGCTGTCTTATACAGTGGTACCTCAGGTTACAAACTTAATTCGTTCCGAAGGTCCATTCTTAACCTGAAACCATCCTTAGCCTGAGGTACCGTGTTTCTCACAAAATAAGACGTGCCTATAAAATAAGCCATGGCACGATTTTCTCAAGGCAATAAAATAGAAGACATACCCCCCCCCAAATAAGCAGTACTGGGGTACCTATACCCGGTAGTGGTGGGAGCAGGTCTGGATGGCACTTCTGCGCCACGCCGAGCCCCGACCCAGCGGGACCCGGCAAGGGCAGCAGTTGCAAAACTCTCTGTACCATACTTAATAAGGACATCCCCTGAAAATAAGCCGTGCTGTGTTTTTTGGAGGAAAAATAAATATAATACGGTGTCTTATTTTAGGAGAAACATGGGTACCACTTTAGCTAATGGGGACTCCCGCTGCCATCGCACAATTTCTGTTCTCAACCTGAGGTGAAGTTCTTAACCCGAGGTACTATTTTTGGGTTAGCGGAGTCTGTAACCCGAAGTATTTGTAACCTGAGGTGTTTGTATCCCAAGGTACCACGGTACTGAATCAGACCATTGGCCATTCTTGCTCATACACTGGCTGGCATAAGCTTGCCAAGGCTTCAGACGGGAGCCTCTCCCAGTCCTACCAGGAGGGGCCAGGGATTGAGTCCTCTGCATGCAGAGCGGAAGCTCTACCAGTAAGTTAGTGCCCTTCCCTATACTATAGTAGTGTAGGTAACTGAATGGGAAGGGGAAACCCCCAGAAAAATCAGGTGGAGGCAGCCTCAGCAAATGGACACAAAGATTGCGTCAATCTGGTTTTCAGAAATCCCACCTATCTCTTCTTAGGGGCTGTTGTGGGGAGGGAAGTCAGTTTCTGCCAGCTCTGTTATGTACGTGCTTCTCTGGATCCATCTCACTGTTTTTGTTTGTTTTGTAATGAGAAATTGGTGCTGGGAGTATGTGTCCCCCTCCACAGAGCATCCAAATAAGTCCCTGTAACCAGGGGCAACCTTAACTTTCAGCATGCATAACAATCATTATAACCTTATTATTATTATTTTATTTTAAGGTGGGGGAGGAAATCATATCCTTTTAGTACTAGCTAGTTTGGAATTTGCTACTGCATTGGAATGCCACATCTTTAAAGAGGTGATATATTTAAGTAAGACTATGCCGTTTTAACTTTGAGATTATATCGACACTTTCAGCTTTTAGGCTAATGAGACGAAACACATCATAGGCACTTAACGTCAGAATATCTACTGCTATATAAGCCAAGTTGGTCAGGGAGCACGTTGTCATAATTTGGGTTATCTTTTGGACCACATTAGTAAATGTCCCCTGGTGATGAAGGATAGGAATCTGCAGATGTTATAATTGCCTCGCTATAATTTCCTTGGCACAATTTCTCTTAAGCATTCCTATTGGCCGGTAGTCACTACTGAAGACATTTTATTTACTACAATGCTAGGTGAACTCTGTATATTTTATGCAGGGGTGGGGCTGTCTTATGCTCTATGTCTCTAATGGCAGCCTGGCTGAAATTCATCAATTCTGCCCAGAAGATAGAGCGATAAAAAAGCAAGACCTGCATAACAATTATAAATTTAGTTTTGTTTTGGAGTATACAGAAGTATAGGCTACCTCAGAGGTTAGCAACTGATGGAGGAGAGACATGGAAAACTTACAACATGAGAAACATGGTTGCATGGTGAGTAGGTTCACATTTGACAGACTTGCCTACCATGAGGAGATTGGTTTTCATGACACATAGCTGCCAAGACTCCCGTTTCCCCCGGGAAAACCCCTTTTTTACTTACCTTTTCCCGGTGGTCCCCCATATCATTTCGTCTCCCGTTTTTCTCCGTTATTTTCTCCTGCCGGCGTCCATTTTTTTTCTTTCCCATTTGCCCTTCTATGGGCACAAAAATGGCCGCCGCCAGCTTCAAAAGCCGCATGTACGCATGTCCGGAAGTGCATAGGCGTCACTTCCGGTGTTGGCGGCGGCCATTTTGGTGCCCATAGATGGGCGGAGCATCACCGGAAGTTGCGTCGGAGCACTTCCTGACATGCACACAAGTGATTTTCGAAGCCGGCAGCAGCCATTTTGTGTGCCCATAGAAGGGCAAAGCGACACCGAAGTTACATTGACGCAACTTCCGGTGTCAAATGGCTGCCGGTCCCGGATTCTGCAGTCCGGAACTTGGAAGGTAAGATGACATCATGTGTCTACTGCAACCTGGGGCCTTCCCGATATTTTGGACTACCACTCCCAGCTGATGGGAGTGGTAGTCCAAAACATATGGAGACCAATAGGTTTGAGAAGGCTGGTCTACTGTAATGGGTGCTCTGCCTCTGAGATGCTAAACAGGATCATGGTAAAATTAAATCTGATTGAGTCAAGGGCTGGTTCATACATTCATGAACCTCCCTTAATTTATTTACCCCTGTTTGGTGTATACTGGGATGTGGTTCACAATACACTTTTATCAACTGCAGACAGAAACAGAAACAGGCCTTAACTGTATGAATGGGCTGACGCAGCTGTAACTCTGCAGAAAGAATTTTTATATTGTAATATTGCAGGTACAATGCTTTTCTATGCAGTCGGTTCATCTACTTGTCCGCTAGTGTAGAAAAATCAGTTGACTTCTTAAAAAAATAAATTATTTGGTTTTTCAAATTAGAGTTTTATAATCACATATCCAACATACAGCATAAAAACAAGATTCAAAAGAATCTCCTGGAATTCCCTCCTCCCCTTTGTGGGTCCTATTGTTAATAATCTTTTATAATAATCCAAATCTTTTACATCTCCATTATATCCAAAATCCACCATTAAACTACAAGTGTTATTCCAGCCCTGCTAACCATTTTAACTGTCTACAATGGTTTTTAAGATAAATTGTAAATTTTCCCCATTCTTTATTAAAATTTTGGTCTTCCTGATTTCTGGTTCTTCTGGTTATTTTTGCCATTTTTGCATAATCCATCAACTTAATCTGCCATTCTTCTCTGATAGGAACTTTATTTTATTTCCATCTCTGAGCCAATAACATCCGAGCAGCTGTGATCACATACATAAATAATCCCATTGGGATTTCAGCACCTAAAATTCCTAAAAGAAAGGCTTGGGGTATTTTTTAGAAAAGGTTATTTTAAACACCCCCCCCCCAATTCATTATATATCATTTCCCATAATTCTTTTGCTACCTTACATCTCCACCACATATGATAGAAGGTGCCAGTTGTCTTCTTGTTTGTGGGAACCGGGCCTTGATGACTGGCAGCTGAGCGTGGGACATGTTCAAGGTGAAACAAAGAGATCAGTGATGGAATAACATGAAGAATCACACAGATGTAAGTCCTTATCCAGTCGACCTAACACCAGAGTTTATGGACATCCAGTGAAGGTGAACATTGGAAGATGAAGGACAGATAAAACAAAGTACAGTGGTACCTCTACTTACAAATTTAATGCGTTCCGAATGCACATTTGTAAGTCGAAAAAAATTGTAAGTCAAATCCCATAGGAATGCATTGGGAGAAAAAAATCGTAAGTAGAAGCAACCCTATCTAAAAATTCGTAAGTAGAAAAAATCCTATCTAAACCGCATCCAAGATGGCGGACGGAGCTCCATTCATAAGTAGAAACATTCGTAAGTAGAGGTACCACTGTATTTCTTCACACGCTGCACAGATAACCTATGGCAGTGTTTCTCAACCAGTGTGCCTCCAGATGTTTTGGGACTACAACTCCCATCATTCCTGACCACTGGTCTTGCTAGCTAGGGATGATGGGAGTTGTAGTCCCAAAACATCTGGAGGCACATTGGTTGAGAAACACTGACCTATGGAACCCACTTACACAGGAGGCAGTGGTGGCCACCAACTTGCAGGGCTTTCAAGGAGGGTTAGACAAATTCATGGAGAATAAGACTATCAATGGCTACCAGCCATAATGGCTTGGCTCGGCCTCCACAGTTGGAGGCAGTACTGCTTGTGGGTGCCAGTTGGAGGCAGTACTGCTTGTGGGTGCCTGCAAACAGGAGGGGAGAGTGCTCTTGTGATTGGGGCATGCTCTCAGGTTCCCCACAGCCATTGGCCTGATCCAGTAGATTCTTCTTATGCTCTTATATGATTAGCATGCAGGTGTGTTTCAGCCCCCCCCCCCCGTAATCCACCCAGCCTAACCATTCCAATGAGCCAGTCCTAAAAAAGTTCGTATTTACACCACAATGGGGCATACAAAAAGCTTAGATTCAAGAGCAGGTATTGCAAAAGAAAGAAAGAAAGAAAGAAAGAAAGAAAGAAAGAAAGAAAGAAAGAAAGAAAGAAAGAAAGAAAGAAAGAAAGAAAGAAAGAAAGAAAGAAAGAAAAGGGTAGTCTCTCCCCTCCCTTGCCTGCTTTTATAAATACATTATTACTTTCGAAGTGTAATGCCTACATTTTCAGATCCTTGTTTTCTTATTTATTTGCTTCATGGTGGATTATAAAATATGCATCACTTTACCTGTGAAGACTGAACACAGCTCGTGCATATTTAGGCAGCTAGTTTTTTTGAAATGCATGCCCTGAGGAACAGAACAGCTCAAGAAAAGCTTTTACACTCTGTCAATTAAATGCATATTTATCAAATACATGTATTATACATTTTTATAAACAATAGAGCCATGCAAAATCATTCTCATGCAAATTGTTTTATTACTGGCACTGAACAGTCATCTAATTTATAAGCTAGTGTTTGTCTTAAAATCATCTCGGGGTATGCTCTTTGCTGTGGTTTTTCTGTGTAATCGCAGGAACGGAGAAGCGAGATGCTCAGAAGCCCAAGGCTTGTTCATAAAACAGGCACAACGCTAAGCTATAGTTTAGTGTTGTGTCCAAGGAACACAGTCAGTGTTTAAAATCTTCAGTGTGGACAATTCCCAGAGTAGTTTAACCATCAATTCTTCTTCCCAGAAAGTTCTGTGAGGGGAATAGTGAGTGGTCTCCTAACAACTCTCAGAACCTTTAATAAACTACAGCTCCCAGAATTCTTTGGAAAAAAGTTATGGCTGTTTATAGTGGTATCAGAGTCCTGGAAGCAATTCCCCATCAACACGAAGGGTGGTTCTCGGTTGTCATATAAACAGCCATTTTAGCTATTTATCACAGGAGGGTAAAAATAGCACAGACAATAGGCATAAACGGAATTCAGATTTTGTTGTTTGTGATTTGATAATTAGAAAACTAATTTAATTTATGGAGCCTGACAAACTAGATAATGAAAACTGCTATTACCAATGCACTAGGAATAATCTATTCATCCTGTGATAGAGGAATTAGCGTTTTTGATTTGATTAACATAAACTTTAAAGAGTGATCTGCAAGATCTATAGTATCTCAGAATGCCACAGTCATAAATTAACCTTTCACTGTAAGTTAAACAGTCCACCTTTGTATTGAAAGAAAACCGTCAAAGTCTTCAAATAATACCATTTTCCAAGTGTAAATAAGTAAATTATTATCATTATTATTATTATTAATTTATTATTATTATTATTATTATTATTATTATTATTATTTTAATTAATACCCCACCCATTTGGCTGGGTTTCCCCATCCACTCTGGGTGGCTTCCAGCAAAATATAAAAAATAATGAAATGTCAACATTTAAAAGAAAGAAATCCTCATTTATTGACTCAAAATTCTGAGTGCAGCATTCACTGAGGAAAAAAGTTCCATTAATTAGTTTGCTCTTGCCACCCATTAGTATCTGATGCAAGGTAACATCCAGGTCTCTATGAATGTGCAGAAAATTTGTCTGATGGCCGCCATGTTGAGGTCATGAGTTTCTGTTTCAGTGGGTTTTGTAGTAGTTGGTGTTAAGGGGAAGCAAGCTAGCTTTGCTATTTTCTATGCTGCACTCAAATCCCCAAATGTGTCCTTACATTGATGGCCTTATTCTTAATTGTATTTTTTATTGGCAATGGGCTTTTGCATCTGTGCCTATAAAATATTGCATTTATCCTCATGGTGCTCCTTGGAGTAAGGTTGGCTTTAAATCTCGTATCTGGCTGCTTGGTGCTGTGCAAGCGGGTGATTTGTTAGCTTGCGGGTCAAAACCCCCCAGAAAGTAGCCTGTTTGGCTCTTGTTTTTGTTACTCCCAACGATGTCCAGAAACAGCCTAAGTTTTCTCTGCCTCGGGTCAGGAGACTAATAGGAGTGGTGGCAGTACTACTTGCCAGAGTTGCTTTTCACCCTGGTTATTCAACACCCCATGACATCTCAGGAGGTTGGCACCCATGGTTTGGGTACAACACTCCTTGGGGGTAGGTGGTGTTTTTAGAGTATTTGGGTAGGTGTCCTCCCTACCTTAACCCCCGTTCTTTCTTCACAGCAAGTAATTTTGGGTTCTGTCAAAGGCATTCATAAATGTTTTATCTCCATGTTCTGTAAGGCGGGGAGATGTAATTAATCAACAATTATAACAAGAGGGATAACACAACTGAAATAAATAAGATGAGATCTGTAAATGTATTGAAATCCTACCCGCAGTTGCAGAAACAATTTCGAGCAACATGCTTCCTTTACTGAGGAAAAGCTCACAAAAGCAAGTGTATTTATTGGTTCTCATAGGTGGAATTTGGTGTTTCACTGTGATGAATGAAACATTCTGCTTGTCAGATGGAACAATCTCCCGTTCCTCCCACTGTGTGCCATTCTGGGGGTTTGCCTCAGCCCCACAGCTATTTGGGGGGGGGCACCAGGGGCATATGACAGGATGAGAGGGCAAAAGGCCCCATTGCTTACAGGGCTGAATCCATTCAAGGCTTAGCTGTCAAGTATCCCATTTTTCGCTGGAAACCCCCAGATTTTAATCCGTTTCCCGCTGTTCTCCCGAATGGAGAAAAATCCCGGAAATACCCCGGATTTCCTACCTGCCAAGAAGCCTCCATTTTGGGTGCCACTCTGCCCATGTGTGGGCACCGGAAATTGGGCAGAGCGGCACCGGAAGTCGCTTCTACGCATGCCCAGCGACCATCTTGTTGGTCATCCATCACCAAGATGGCCGCCGCCATGTGGCCACCACCAAGATGGCCACCGGGCATGTGTAGAAGCAACCTCCGGTGTTGCTCTGCCCGATTACCGGTGCCCACACATGGGCAGAGCGCCCCTGAAGTTGCTTCTATGCAACTTCCGGTGCCGTGCCACTGCTGATCCCACATTTTTCAGTGAGAGACTTGGCAGGTATGATCTGGGGTTCAATTCAGTATCTTTGAAAGTGAATGTTATGGAATAGCTAACTGATGCCAATACATATCAAAGTGTAATATTTTAACCAAAGCCTGTAAAACTGTTAGCCAAGAGCCCTTTCCTCTTTTGTTGGCTGAAGGGAGGGAAGCAGTGGCTCCCGGCTTGTGGAATGCTCTCCCCAGGGAGGTGACAGCCTAAAACACTTCTCTTCTTCCGGGCCTTTGGATAACTAAACAATCTATTGCCTTTTGAATTGTGTGTTGTGGGTGGGGGATTATATTATGGTATGTACTTTTTGTGATTTGTATTGTAAACTGCCCTGTGATCCTTGGATGAAGGGCATCATAGCATAGTAAACAGTAGCCAGCCAGATGGGTGGGGTATAAATAAATAAATATCATCATCATCATCATCATCATCATTATATTGTTTAGGTAGGTAGGGTGATTTGATTGTTTTTTATTGTTCATTTTAGTGACCAAGTTGAATAAAATGGTATCACCCGAGTATGATTAGATGTGTCAGATATTAGGTAGATAGATGATAGATTGATTCCTGCTATTACTTCCAAAATGTCCCTTTAAATGAGATGGTTTATCTACCATAAGTGAAAAGCAGAAAATGCTTTCAAAGGCAGATAGCACATTTTTTACTGGGAGCTTATGGATGTACGGATGCCAAACAACCACGAACAAAAACGGGATAATAGTTATCTCAGTAATATGCAAATTTTGCCTAAATGAACAGGCATTGCAGCAATATTTCCCGGTGCCAACTGTTAAAAGGAATGAATGGAGTGGCTTCAACACTGAAGGGAGAGGTTAATTGGAACAAATTCGAAGCTGAAAAGAATAACTAAAGGGAAGGGGGGGGAACTTTTCATCTCCTTTTTAATCTTACAGCCACTGCAACTATTAAAACTAATTACACATTGGAGTGTACGTAAATTAACATTATAAACTTAATGAAGTGGCAGTAGTCACTGAATAGTCTAATTTGAAATTAGCTCTTTATGCTAAACCTAGTATTTGAATCCCTTCTGTGATTAGGTGGGGAGGCTAATTTAGACAGAGTGACAGTAGGTAAAATGAAAGAAATTGCAAAGGGGATTTTGTGCTGGGTTGACTGTGGCTGAATCTTGAATGCAATTCACTTTTGACCCCAGCTTTACTCTCTAAGAAAGAAATTGCTTAATCAGTGCCATAACTGGTAATTTTTTCTATGTCTTGGTTAGTTTCCTCATTACACACACACACACACACACCACAATGGTTCCACATTTCCGTCCTTAAGTTTGGGAGTATATATATAAAATAATCACTAAAGGGTATTTTTAATGTTATTTTTTAAAAGAATGTGTTTCCCCTGCGGCAACACCCATGGAGACTGCTAATACTTTTGGTGACTTATAATGGTTCTGGTTCCTGCCACTGACTGCTCAGCTGTTGGAATTGGTGGGCAGGCAAAAGGATGGAATATTTGATCTGCCAGCGTCTATCCCATCTTGTCTCTGTAGAGTTTACCCTTCCCCAAAGTTTTACTCCTGTAAAACATTAGGCATCTGGAATAAAAAGGGACTTAAGGCTTGTGTAAGAAAAGAGAAAATACTATTCTCCTTCTGGTATCTGGCTGCAGTACCTTGATCTTAGCTGTATTGATGCAATAGCTGTTTTGTCCTTGTTCAGAACAATTGCATGGGAGCATCACTGCAAGAACGAAACACAAGACTAGATCAGTAATTGGTCAGCTTCATAAGGCTCTGCTTATGTTTTACTATGTTTCAGAAGTAGGTTGTATTTTATTAATTTGGGCTTACTCCCAGTGGATTGCAGACTAAAACAGTTAATTCCACAGAGATACTCTAGTTCATCTCTTATGCACTTTTAAATCTGTTCATCAGAACTTAGGGGCAAACCTCAGGAAAAGTCTGTTGCCATCATAAACTGCTTGTGGGTTTCCCAGAAGTACCTAGAAAACCCAACCAGAAATTGGAAAGTCTTCTCCCTCCTCCTCCTCCTCCTCCTCCTCCTCCTCCTCCTCCTCCTCCTCCTCTTTCTTCTTCTTCTTCTTCTTCTTCTTCTTCTTCTTCTTCTTCTTCTTCTTCTTCTTCCTCCTCCTCCTCCTCCTCCTCCTCCTCCTCCTCCTCCTCCTCCTCCTCCTCCTCCTCCTCTTCTGTGATCACTCATAGCCAAGTAAGATTCTCTTCCATTAATACAGTTTTAACAGTGAGTCCGTAAGTAACTGTGGAGGCCAATTCTTGGACCCACAGGTCCTTCCACACCGGGGACATTGGTTTGGGGGCAGGAGTTGATCACAGTGTGGATTTGCCAAGTGTGCCATCCTCTTAGCACGTTTCTCCCTTGCGTCCTGAGTTCCAACACAAAGTCCCATTGAGTTTAATAGGGTTTACTCTTACGCAATTGGGTATAGGATTGCAGACTGAATTGACTTTTTAAAAGCAGGGGCTTTAAAAATATTCTTCCCCTCAGTTTTCTGTCTTAATTGACTACTTGGGGTTTTTTTGGTTGTTGTTTTTTTTAAAAGCCATAGTCATCTACTGTGGCAAAAATCATTATGACAAAAGCAGCCGGCTATAGAGCATAGAAACGATAAATAATTCAGAGATAACTTCACATTACATAAAGACGTTGACTGAGCACATTGTGTCCCAGTAGGCTAAATATATTTGATCTAAGTAATTTTCTCTTACACTGCAGTGTGTAAAGTTGATTAAGGGTTCTATCCTCTCTATTAGAACGGGAAATAGCCAAGTGTCCTGATTGTGAACTGCAAAACACCAGAAGAAAAATGGGACTATGAAAGCGTTAGGCCCTGGGGCATTTTTTTTACTGCTCTCTTAAAAATCACAACACAATGAAGGAGTTTTCTGTCTATTTTTCTGCTTCCTCACTCATAACTTCTAAATTGCACCTTGAATTTATTATATTATTTATATAATATAGTTCCCACCCCCCTAGGTACAATTCTAAAAAAGAAAAAGAAAAGAATTACACAAGCAGTTGTATTATATTATCTTACATATAGTAATATTTTACTATTCAAAGCCCTTCACTTATGCTAGTTTAGGCATCGTTACAGTAATCCCGTTAGGTGTTGCGTGCGTTCTGCATGTACTGTATGTTGTGTTGAGCTTGAAACATTTGTTTTGCACAGTTGTATTTTACACAACTATAAAATACAAGCATGTACTTTATGTATATACACTCTGTACACAGTTGTTACGAGCAGGCATCTCCCTAATCCCAGAGAGGGCTTTGTTTCAAAGTTCTGGCAGCTCCAAATTCCACAGCAAGTCCCACGTTTAACTGGTTTCAAAGTCCTTGCAACTCTTAGCAGAGTGTTCAGTTTTCTTCCACAGTTCCAATCTGCCAGCACTGCTCAGCTCTCTCACGTTTTCCCACTGTAACTTTAGCTCCTTATCTAAATATGCAGTATTTATGTGCAAATTCTGCCCAATAACAAAGATAGTCACCAGATTCAGACAATTGCATTGTGGGAAATGGGCCAGCATTGCCAACTCATGTAGAATTAAACCATTAAACCCTTTCCTTAACACTAGGTAGGCTGGTATATATATATATATATATATATATATATATATATATATATATATATATATATATATATATATATATATATGACTAGCTTGCTAAAAGAGAGGTGTCAAGAGACAACCAAAATTAAACACAATATTTTAAGTGGGGACTTCCTGACAGTTCAGTCACCAGGCCGCTATGGATGGGCAAATCTGTCAATTTCAGTTTGTTAGGTTCTGATTTTTCCAATCTTAATGTCAGTTCTCCACATTTTAAATTCAGCATAGGGCTGGGACTTAAGAAAAGTCATTGTGAAGATTCGTTGGCTTTTTTAATATGCAAATTTGCTAATTCCAAAGCAATTTTCCATAACTTAATTCATTTTAATGTTATTTTCACCACTACATGCATTTTTTTGCACACACTTTGCTCTAACATACACATTTTTGTATACATTATTTGGCCAAGAAAACTGCATTGAGAAATTCAGAGAACTCCAGATTTTGCAGGATACCTGAACTTCGGTTGATGTATTGTTTTGGACAATGGGAATTTTGTAGGTTCACCTTTAAATGTGAACTGAACTGAATTCTCCCCATCCCTATACAGCCACTAAACTATGTAATAGATCTAGACTGCAAGTGGTTTGTTAATGGGCCCATTAACACATCTAGAGGTTCATCCAAAATGGGCCATGTTTTGTCCCTCCTGTCAGGAGGATGCACATCTTCCCTCTTCAGATGAGACTTGGAAACACAGGAAGGGGGAAGATATTTTGCGCTTTTCAAAAATGCCTTTTCCATCGAACATCTGAAGTGACTTTTAAATGTGGCGAGCTGGTGGACTTTTTGTTTTTTGCTTTCATAACATGTCACCTGCAGATTTCTGTGAACTGAATGCTACACTAAAGCAAATGGACAGGTTATTATAACTGTTACGTATACAAGCCTGACAGATTATTAGGAGATGGTTTAGTTTTAGAGCACCCAGATTTCATAAAACATGACATTGTAGCTTGACCCTGGATTGCAGAGGAGGGAACTGCAGTTGCCTCAGGTATCCTTGATATTATTTATCATTTGGATTATTCCAGAAGCCACTTAACCACATTACTCAATCTCCACCAAAGTCTTCATGAAACTATTGTAGAGATTCTCAAGAACCTTAATCTCCGTCTCTGCAAAACAAAATCATTCACAATGGACAGTTTGGAGATGTGAAATTTATTTTTAATTTGCTTTCTTTTATGGAGAAATTGGGCTTCAGCAAAGCCTTTTTAAACACCATCTCATATTAAGCAAAGCTGACTGCTGTTTATGATTGCTGTGAAAGAGAATAGGTCATTAATGAAAAGAGGCGAGTTGTGGATTCTGTGTATATGTAGTTAATGGTCATAGGCCAAATCTCCCTACCTGAAACATTTGGGTTCATGCTGTGCTTTCCTTTCACCTCTAAATATTTTGCACCCTGAAAAATATGTGCTCTATTTTCCTGCTTTTCTGACTAATAATAATAATAATAATAATAATAATAATAATATATTTATACCCCACCCATCTTGCTCGGTTTCCCCAGCCACTCTGGGCAGCTCCCAACAGTAGTAGTAGTAGTAGTAATAATAATAATAAAGCAATAAAACATCAGATATCAAAAGCTTCCCTAAACAGGGCTGCCTTCAGATGTCTTCTAAAAGAGACAAGAGAACTTTGTCCCACCCCACTTCACACATACAAAAACTTCGTATGGGGAGAGGCGTGGGGTTGTATTTCACTTCTCACAAGATAGGGTTGCCATATTTCAAAAAGTAAAACCCAGGACACCCTGAAATTTTTTGATTGATTTAGGACAAAGCACCACCTTTCAGAAATCCCCCCAGATGTCAATGAAATCCTGATAATGTCTTGGAAAATATTGATGTAAGGAAGCCCTATAATAATAGCAAGGTGGCCAACAGGTGTGGTAGGTCTTTCTGTTTACAGTGTTTAGGAAAGCTGATTCAAATTGCCATTGCAGTCCAAGGTATCTCCCTTCTATTGCATTACGCTCACATAATCACACTCAGAAAAAATCTCAAACTGGAATGCAGTCCAGCAAAAGCCCCATACTGCTGCAAACGAGCACAAGGTGCTCCTAAAATATGAATATCTTTTCCCCCTCTTAAAAAATTAGGAAACGAAATCAGCTTATGGACCAGAGGCTTAGCTAAGAAGAAAAATGAGGCTAGCTGGGTCTTCAAAGACAAGGAAGCAACCATGGAGCAGGCAGGATTGGGTAGCAGGCAGTGATTCATTGGGAAATGGGAGAAGCTTGGTGAGGCTCTCTTCCTTCCTTTGTGCTTCTTTCTAAGCTGCTGCCCATGCTGTTGTTGCCCCTTCTTCTTCCTCTTCCTCTTCTCCTGGGATAATGAGGGTTGAGCTGCAACCAGGGATAGAGAAGAAATTTGGTTCAGTTTACGTACATTCATATGCAAACTTACACCAAACTTCCTGAAACAATATGTGAACCAAAATGGAGCTGCCCTCTCATATTCACAATTTCCCCAAATTTTGCATTGTACTTCTCCAGCCGTATGCTATGTTTTAAAAATACATTTACTTGAGTTAAGGGCATGTGTTGTTGACAGCAGTATACAAAAATGCATTACGTTAGAGGAAATTGCTTGTCAAATGCGCACATTAGGCAACATTGCAACATTGGGGAAAATTCACACCAAAATTCTGATGAATTTTTATGAGTGCTTAAAAGAAATCACGAGCTGATGCAGAAATGTCAAAAACCAAAACAGGGGAAAATGAGAAACTGCGACAAACGGAAATTGACCAATTCACGCATTCCTAGCCCAAATCAGTTGCAAATACCTGTAGCAGCTCTTGGAAGCAGCTGTTGTGGCAGACAAACTGAAATATTGTATATGTCAGGCATCCCCAAACTTCGGGCCTCCAGATGTTTTGGACTACAATTCCCATCTTCCCCAACCACTGGTCCTGTTAGCTAGGGATCATGGGAGTTGTAGGCCAAAACATCTGGAGGGCCGCAGTTTGGGGATGCCTGGTATATGTGGTGACTTATTAAAGGTTATGGTTTAATTTTTACAAAAGAGTTATTCTTTTAAAAGGCAACAGGATCACAGTTTTTATAGTTGAGCCCTGAAATGACAGCACTGACCCTGGTCTGGATACAGTGAAAAGGTGCTTTTGTTGCAGTGTGGTTCCACAATGACTATAAGAAGAGAAGGAACATGGAACTGTTGAATTGTTCAACGGTGATACAACAAGAAGTTGAGAGCACAGAGGTGCAATTCCCCTTTGAAGTTAAGTGTGAAGTGAAACAGTGATATGACTTCTAAGTCTACTGAAAACCCTTCTGACACATTAACCCACCAAATTGCATGTGAAGCTTTCACTTAGTATACCTTATTCTGCACTTCCCCACCCCTTTGTTATACAACTTCATCAATGAAAACAAAGTGTGACACAGAGGAATTTAACCCAGAGGCCTTGCAAAACTATCAGTTCATTGAAGAATGTGAAAATCAGAGGTATTGACTTTCTAGGCAGATAAAATATCAAAGAGAATAAGTTCTTTTACAATAACCTCCCTGGCTTTGGACTTAATCTTATTTTTCCTGTCTGCGAGGAATCAAAAAGAATAAATACCTCTTGATTACCAGCATTAGTTCATCCCATGTTGCTGAGCTTTATATCTCCTTCCCACAATAGCTAACTGGCAAACAATTCGACAGAGGTCACGTATGTGAGAAATAAGGCAATTGCAGAGTTCTCTGTCTGGAGTTCACAGCTTATTTACAATAATTGATGGGGTTCCCTCACCCCTCTGTAGTGTTCACTGCTACCATATAATAGACTGAAAGAGGCTTGCCATACGTCAGGGAATTTTGGGGGGTGAATGTTGCCAAACCAGCAAAATGTCAGGGGAAACCCAGGTGTATGGCAACACGATGGAAAAAGCAGCGGAAACAGCTCCAAAGGTTTAAACCACAATTTTGGTGAGAAGTTTCCTTTTGGGGGGCTTGTTCCCCAAAAAAACACTCCACAATTTTAGTGGTTTTCTTAAAAAAAAATCAACAACTTTGCAGATGTCAGGAATTTCACTTTTTGAAATATGGCAACCCTAGGCTTAAGCAGCCTATGTCATTCCAAGTTTTAGAGTTTTCTTTCTGGCCGGGTATACTCTGGGACATACAGAGTTTGGCACAAAATCACCTCACAACCAAACCTCACCCAATTGAATGTAGGGCTGCCCTTGAAGACTGTTCAGAAATGTATCTAGTCCAGTAGAAGGTGGCAACTCTTGTTGCGACCACATCTATGATACATATTGCACCATATTGGGAGATCCCAGTCACTTAACAGCTGGCTACTTTCCGAACATATATATATATATGCTGTTTTAAACATTTAAAGCTCCAGGTCTGAGATATTTGAGATTGTATCTACGCCCGTATGAACTTTCCTAATACACATGCCCACATTGCAAGTTTTGATAAGGCATCTTGCAGGTGAGGACTAGGAAACTTCTTCCACAATCTGCCATATCATGTATTTCAAGAGGTCCGAAGGTTCAAAAGAACCTTGTATTTGAATGTTTGAGTAGGTTATGTTTTATCTGTTTAAAATGATCAAAAACTTAAAAAAAATATTTTTTTTAAGTATCATGTGATTCAATAAGTTTGCTTTTTGTCAAGCCTTTAAGATGTGACTATTGGTTCTTGAATGCCAATACTATTGGAACCTTGTATACCTGAAGGAGCGTCTCCACCCCCACCGTTCAGCCCGGACACTGAGATCCAGTGCCGAGGGCCTTCTGGCAGTTCCCTCATTGCGAGAAGTGAGGTTACAGGGAACCAGACAGAGGGCCTTCTCGGTAGCAGCACCCACATTGCTCATAACAGGCTGCGCATGGCTAGAGCATCACAGCCTTTTGCCCACTCCCATCTCTAGCACTTGAATCTACCTTAAGCAACAATTTCTGCTTTCATTCCAGGTTGTCTGTCTCCAGCTGTTCCCTCACACACTTCAGCAAAGCCATTATGAGCATTTGCACACAAAACCAAACTAAAAAAACAACGTGAGTTTTCCTTCTCTAATCCTGCATTACTCTTGCTTAAATGCCAGACTTCTCACATCTCCTTCTGTGCATTGCTTCGGCATCTTCTCAAGGTTCACTACGGGTGAGATTCAGAGGTCACCATCTTTGAATCAGAAGCATACAGAAGCTGCTGGTAGATCTTTGAAAAGAAATAATCCAACCTGTCCTTAGCAAAGCCGCGAATCAACAAAATTGCTTTCAAAGGAAGGGGGGCAGGAACAGAGGGTAGCTTAACGTTCACATTGATTTCTTGGTTGGAATTTGCACATTTTATCTCAAAGAAAACAAAGACTGGTTTATTCCCCCCCTTCTGCCGTTTTGTCTGGGTCCCCCCCCCTCTCCTAACAAATCTTTAAAATCACAAATTTTCCTCCTTGACATGCTTTTGAATAAACTATTTTAATTCTGACCACTGTCAAATATATTTGCTTAGGGATTAGCTTGTTCTTTGTCCACAACTCTCCAAACAGAGCAGAGGGCCGACATTTCTCACTCTTAATCTTGAGCAAATAATGTACCATATTGAAATCAGCAAAGCTGTTCCGATAGTCTCTCATAATTTTCTCAGATCTTGTTACAGGTAGGTAGCCGTGTTGGTCTGAGTCGAAGCAAAATAAGAAAATTCCTTCAGTAGCACCTTAAAGACCAACTAAGTTTATATTTTGGTATGAGCTTTCGTGTGCATGCACACTTCTTCAGATACTGAAGAAGTGTGCATGCACACGATAGCTCATACCAAAATATAAACTTAGTTGGTCTTTAAGGTGCTACTGAAGGAATTTTCTTATTTTTCTCAGATCTTGTAGTCTATCCAAAAGGAATAGTGCTGTGTTCTCACATAATCACTCCTTCTAATAGGGCTTTCAGGTGGTTTGAGATTCTGCCCATTCGGAAATGAGATGGACCCATCCAAAAGTAGGGAAGGTATGCAAAAGAAGAAACATTTCTAAATTAGAAGAAGGCTGGATTTGTATTGTGAGGCTACAGACCTTCCCATCTTGTACTATACTGGGAAATTGTAGGATAAATAGAAGTGGGAAGACAATGTTTTCCTTTTACCACTCTCCAGAGCATTTTTCATCTTCCATGCCAGCCACTATAGAGCAATAATATGCTGATTTTGGGGGTGGTAGCCAACTTCAAATCTGAATTCTCTAGCAATTCATAGCACTACAATGGAAGGCCTCGAGATGCGAAATGTGTGTGTGTGTGTGTGTGTGTGTGTGTGTGTGTGTGTGTCTTTTCCCTTCCCTAGTCTGAAAAATTCAGTCCTGCCCACACTTGCTACTTTAGACACCAGATGGAATTTCTCTTGCTACACAAGCCTGTCTGAATATTAATACCAGTGGGGTTTCTTTGTGCAGTCCTCATTGTTACAGAGTACTGTCCCCCTTCAGCAGCACCGGATATAGGGGGCTCAAGGGGCATCACGCCTCCCCAATATTTTGAGGCATGGGGCACAGCTCCCCCAATATAGAGGCAACCCTGGTGCACCAGGTGTGAGACCTGGAGGGAGATTTTCACCCTCCAGGCTCCCTGCCATGATTGCAAGAGTGCTGGGCTCAGTGAGAGGACCGGAGGGCGATTTCTGCCCCACTGAAGTCCTTGGGACATAAGCATGCCTGTCTGCTTGAATTCGGGATTGGAGTTTTGCCTTCCATCTCAGAAATGTTTGCCTCTCCTTTCAGAGCCATGCAAGCTTTCCCATAACACTCTATTACAGTATGATTTCTCAAAATGTTGATTTTGTTATTACTCAACTGTTCCAGTTTCCACTGAGCTCACACGTAAGCAATCTATAAAATGATACTTTGCCGTGTGTATTGTGAAGAAAGCTCCATCTGACCAGACTATGAAAATAAAAAATAGCAGGCAGCAAAATTCTGCATCTTATTACATGGTCTGCATTTACCAAAACAATACATATTTTAACAAAAAAAAATATTTTTGTGGACTCTGAAGATTTTATTTTTTTAAAAAAAACCAAAACACCCACATATTCATCTCACCAATAACTCTAAATCTTCTTTCCAAAGGTGTGGGAGTGAGATGGTTTGGACTCTGGAGAAGAAGCAACACTGAGGTTGAAAAATGCAAATCTTAATTGGAGTTACCTAGCCAAAATGCTTACATTTAAAATGCTGTATATGTTAACTTCTGCATTTCTGGCCTATATAAAAGATTGGGGAGGATTGAAATGTTTAAAGATTTCAGAGGAGGCAGGCAGAACCATCCTAAATGTAAGATTATACTTATAAGTGGAGTAAGTTACCCCTATGCCAAACTCCATTCAGAGCCAGAGCCTGACAGTGGAGGGGAACCTTTGAAACTGAGTTTGACTTACGCTACCCTTGTCATCAGAGCAAATTCCACTGGAATGTCATGTCATGTGACTGTGCTGAATGAGATTTCTGCCAGCTGAAGTTTCGCTGGCTGAGCCAGCATAGCCCAAGTTCAACCAGGTTGAGGGAGATGCACTGACTTAACCCTGGCTCAGCCGGCACAGCCCAAGATCCATCTCTTCTAAACTTGCTCAGCTTAGCAGATCTTGGTTTTGGATTGTGCTGTTAAGGGTTTCATTACAACGGAGCTGTTTTATGCCAGTGGTTCTCTCGCTGCAATCTAGAGAGGCCAGTAGTGGGGGAGAAGATGGCTTGGAGGGCAGCTTGCCCATCCATGCTGATCTTCCGCTTCCATACATTGAACCAAGGACTACCTAGCTAGTTAGCTTTACACAGGATGATGGTGTTTCCTTTTATTACTAGATCCACAAGCTCCACCAACTTGAACCTGGTGCTGAAAGATAAGATCTAAGACATTCTAATGGGGATTTATTTTGAGTACCAGACCTGAACTGAGCTCACAGCCCTTCCACACCCAAATCCACTCTTGGTCACTCATCATCCAGGACTTATAAGAAGCTACTACAGATTAGCCACCTATGGTTTAAGGCAAGTGCGGGGAATCTGGTGACTTCCTAATGTTACTGGACTCCCATCATCCCTTACTATTAGCCATCCCAGCTAAGTCTCATGGGAGTCCTATAACGTAGGTTACAGGACTCCAAAGGTTTTTTGGCCCAAATGTCAGAGAAATGACCTATATTCTTGTGCATCAAGCCACTGTATATTCAACATTCAAAGCTTAAATGCAGAAGACTTGAGTGTTGTAGATGGAGCAATGGGTCTCAAATCATTGTTTTGAGAAAGACCCAGAAATGGGCTTCTCTCAATGAATAATTGGACTTAGTTACTGTCCCTGCAGCTTTAGCTGGCTGTTTAAGCTCATACCTGGAGCAAAGTTTCCAGACACCGAGAGAAAATAAGATTGGGGAAACATTTCCAAATAGTCATACCTAAAAATTCTGGGGTTGTTGTTTAGCAAAGTATAGAGTGATTTGCAGCACAAGAAATGACTGATCACTTGCCTTTTAGAGAAAAAGAACAATTTGATTTACTACACAGAGTCAGGCTTTCACATATATTAACCTTGTGAAACGCATTATGTTTATTAAGATGGTAGTTTTCATAGGATTGTGTGAGGAAGTAGCCTATTTGAGTTGTTCTCTGAATTACTACCTATAGTGAAGTTCAAGAAAAGGTGTTGGTTACACCTCAGGTGGATCATCTGAGGAAAGTTGGATGGTGTTTCAATAATAGATCCATAACATGAATAGGAAATCTGTGGACTAGAATTGCCATAACCTTTCATCATTAGCCATGTTGCTAGAGGCTGATGGGAATTCAACAACATCTGAAGATGTTAATGCAGAAGGGTTTAAGCATGCAGAGAAAAGGTACAAGAAGGGGTTAATATTGGTGTGCTGTTTAATTTGGGTGTGTATTGTCCTGCACCTGCAGCTAGTTAAGCATGTGGGAATAACTCAGCACAAGCTACAGTACAGATGCTGTTGTGTTTAAGGCAAGCTTATCTTTGACCCCTGCCCTTGGCCAGAGATGCTGTATACTGTAAGGAGACCAGGGTGGAATCTACACATGTATATATTAAAAAAAACAACCCACTGTGAAAATGCTTTTTAAAAACATTTTGAAAAATACATTGAATTTTGCATAGCTCACTGTCACCATCTAGTGCCACATTTGTATATTGCACTTTAAGACACATTTAAAACCTTTTATTTGCAGCTGTACAGCTGGCTCCTGTATCTACAACTGTATGTAACTGATATACTGTCAGTCAAGCAACTGACTCTTCCTAGAGCTGTTGGGTGTTTCTCTGTCCTTTTGGCACATTCTGCTGTCATTAGGATGGGCACTCTGCACATGCCCCAACAGAAAATACACCTCTGATTTGGCCTTTGACACCTGATCTATATCCAGGGCTATTTTTCTAGCAAGAGAGGTGCCAGAACTCACCACGAATGCCTCTATTGTTCTCTTATAATGGCAACAGCGCCCACCTGAGTTCTGGTGAGTTCCAGAAGAAGAAAAAAGCCCTGTCTAGATCTATATGTATCTCCTCACCCTATTCTTCTGATTGCAAGTTGCTTTAACTGATTTTGACCTTGCATTTATATATTGCTGTATTCTGCCCTAGGACCTTATGGAGAAGGATGGGTAACAAATATTAATATTAATAATACTAATCCAATGTTTTCATAGCAAGGCCTCAATGATGCCAACCCTGTGGCTAGCCCTATGAGACTAACTCCATCCACAAATTCTCCATGCTTTGACATTTGATTATTATTATTATTATTATTATTATTATTATTAATTATTAATTTTATACCCCGTCCATCTGGCTGGGTTTCCCCAGCCACTTGAAAGTGTGGTGAAAGTCTTATTTCTCCCCTGCTACAATTCAGTAGGCCCCTCCCCATTTACAGCAATGTACACAGCATTTTAAGATTGATGGGGGTCTCTCAGTTTCTGCTGGCTATCGCAGAGCAGGTGATTTACCAGAAAAATAATAATAATAATCAGCATTGCTTGCCATCTGGCAACTGCATTTACCAAACATACTCCCAATTTTCTTCTAAAGTTGCATTTGTGCGGGTCCAGAATAAAGAACTTTGAAGCTGTCAAGATTAATATAACAGAAGGCCTTAAGGGCTAATAAAGGTATATAAATCACAGTATTTTTTACTTGTCTCATGAGGAACATGTATTTTCCTGGTGTGCATTTATACCTGATAATACTGCTTTTGTCCTGGTGGTTGTTTTTACATTGCTCTCTTGTAATAGTAACCTTTATTGACAATGTTCTTAAAGCACTCTTGCTATGATCCATCTTGTTTAGACTGACATTCTCATTCATTAACTTACCAAGGCAGTAAATTATCACAAAGACAGATTGCTATCGGAAAAAGGTCACAGGCTGTATCTACCATGACATTTTTTTTGTGGGTTCTTTTCTTTTTGTCACCAGCTTCAGTGCCTTACTTATCATGACTAGTATGACATCCAGGATTCCTAGGGCATATTTTTTTTTGTGTTGTAGCAGGGCAGGATAAAATCCTTTGGCTGTTGAGTGGTTGCAACAAACAGGAAGTGCTCAGTCTGTATTTCAATATTTTGCACCTATGTATGTACATATACAGGCACCTCCCCACATGCGATCAGCATGTGTGCAATCACTGATACAGGGCCGTCCCTAGGCCCGGGCTGGGTGGTGCAAGGCGCCAGGGCGCCTGGCCATCAGGAGCGCGGAAGGGGTGCCAAACGCTGGTGTCTGTCTCTGCGTGCCTCTGCTGTTGAGTGGCTTCAGGCAGCTCTTCTGAGGCGCGCGGGGAGCGCTGGCCTGGGGCCGCCTGAACAACTGAGAGGCGTGGGGAGCGGGAGCCTGGGGCCTCCTCCTCCGCACCTCTCAGTTTTTGAGCGGCTTCAGACCGCTCTCCGGAGGCGTGCAAGGAGCACAAGCCTGGGGCTGCCTCCTCCACACCTCTTAGCTCCCCGCACGCCCCTCCTGCCCAGCTCACTCACGGGGGGCGCCAGAGGGATCTTGGCACTAGGGCACCAGATATGGTTAAGACGGCCCTGCACTGATACATGTGCCATTTGGGGGGCTGAAATGGGGTGGAGGCAGAACAGGATGGACTTGTGCATGTCCCACTGACATGTGTGGTGGCCAGTTATGGAACTCCCATATAAGCAGGGATTCCCCTTTATAGGTGTGTGTGATCTCTCTCTCTCTCTCTCTCTCTCTCTCTCTCTCTCTCTCTCTCTCTCTCTCTCTCTCTCTCTTGATTCTTCAACATCAACTTTCTTGGATTGTTCATGTTGTGGCAATGCCTGATTATCATCTTCCAAAGCAACTACTCTATTCCGAACTTAAAAATGGAAAGTGTAATGCTGGTGGTCAACAAAAGAGGTTCAAAGACTTTCTCAAGGCAAACGTAAAAGAATGTAGTACAAACACTGACAAGTGGGAAACACTGGCCTGCGAGCGCTCCAATTAGAGAACAGCCTTTACCAAAGGTGTCATGGATTTTGAACACATGAACTCAGGACAAAAGGGAGAAATGTGCTAAGAGGAAGGCACGCTTGGCAAAGCCTCACCGTGATCAAGTCCCACCTGGGAACCTATGTCCCCACTGTGGAAGGACGTGTGAATCCGAAATTGGCCTCCACAGTCACTTAAGGACTCACTGTTAAAACCGTGTTTATGGGAGACAATCTTACTTGGCTACGAGTGAAAGAGGAAGAAGAAGAAGAAGAAGAAGAAGAAGAAGAAGAAGAAGAAGAAGAAGAAGAAGAAGAAGAAGAAGAAGAAGAAGGAGGAGGAGGAGAGGAGGAGGAGGAGGAGAGAGAGAGGTAGGGAGAGAGCAATATTGTGCAAACAATATTTGTGTGTGTGTAGCTCAGTTCCGAAAATAAAATTAAAGTGATCTGCTTTTTGCAGGTTAGCGTGCTTTCACAAAAGGAACACCTGTCTCTCACACTATCTGCCCACCCCCACTTTAACACCTGTGAATGCTGCTGATGTATACTGGAAGTGAGGATTTTGTAACACATTTCAAGGTGTCGCCTAAGGTGCGGGAAGCTCTCCTGAGAGATTTCCCTCATCAATTTTGAATCAGGCTTTCATTTAGACGGAACTCAGTGGCAACCCATGTACATAGGCAGGAATCCAGGAGTGATCAGCATGTGGGAGTGGTGGTCCTTACCTAGCCTCCTGGCACTGGTGTCACCAAGAAGGAGAGGTGAAGAGGCAGGGAGGCTAGCATGGTGCAGATGCACCGATAGGCGTGCACAATTAGTTCTGCTGGGATGGTTGCATTAATAATAATAATAATAATAATAATAATAATAATAACAATAATAATAATTTTATTGTTTATACCCCGCCCATCTGGCTGGGTTTCCCCAGCCACTTTGGGCGACTTCCAGCAAAGTAGAATCGCCCTGAGACCTCTGGGTATAGGGCAGTAAATAAATTCAATTAATAACAAGCACAGCATAGCACAACATAGCAGACATTATAAACTTCCCTGAACAGGGCTGCTTTCAGATGTTTTCTAAAAATAGTGTAATTCCTTCTTTTTCTGATTCCAGTAAAAAGATTGTCCTTTATTGCACTGATGTGACTATCTCCCTTTCATTCCAAGATGAAAAGCAACTGTTACTTATAGCTTAAAGTTGAAGGAAATATTTAATTCTTATCCCTTAGGACACCTCTAGGGAAATGAAGGTTCTTTTTAACTGGTTAAATTCTAACAAAATTGAAAGAAACTTTCTTACTTCAGAAAATGTCTACAAAAACTTTCCAAAGGTTCTCAGTGTGCTTCAGAATCCTTCGTTAAGAGTTTTCTTGGTCCTTTCCCCATCGTGCCTTTAATTAATTAAAGTTGTGTAATTCTTTATCTCCCTTACAACTGATGGGAGGGTGGTCCACAGAGAAGGGCACCACTGCCAAGAAGGCCCTCTGCATTGTGCTAACCTCCCTGTAGGTTTGTTCCTTCAAGACTTCATGTTGTGTCCGAGGATGATGCAAACTCCATGTTTACTTTAATTACAATTTGAAACAATCATCGGGGCAAGTCTACCGTTAGTATCTGTGATTGTTTGATTCTTTCAAATTGTTACATCTCTACAATCTCCTAATATGCTGCTTGAATGGGAAAGAGCACTTCTGCAGAGACAAGTGGTACCCTCACAGAGAAATATCTGCTTTTTATTTGTTATTTGCTACATTTGTATGACCTCATGCTATTAATAATTGGCTGGCTTCATCATGGAATCCCCTTTGAGAAGCCCCCCTTCCTGCTATGCAGCTTTTGTTTACATAGAGTTGTCCCTCTCATAAGTGTCTAATGAAATATGTGAAACAAATTTTTAATTTGTCCTCAATCTCAACAGAGGCTCTGATTCAGCAGCCTTTATGGGAGATCGATGTCTTAGACAATTTATTCCATTTAAAATACTCTCAGCTGTGTATCATTTCCAGCGTTGACTGCCAAATATTCCTAAGAAAGAGAGAGTGCCAGGAGATTTAATACTAAGGACTTTTGCTCAGTACACAGCCAAATCAATTTCCTCTGAAACATCCAGTATTGGCCGCTATCAGAGAGAGGATGCTAGCAACGTAGAGAATTGAGTTGACGTTGGTTTGACAGTTGCTTTGAGCGTGCCTTGGGTTTTATGAGTTTAGGGAAAGCTCTGAAGGTAAATATAAGTGGATATGGATAGGTAAGCATTTTTAATGAAAGACTGCTCAGCTGTGGGTCCCCATCTTCCATGCAGAATATATTGTTAGTGAAGTTAGAAATTGGTCTTAGATAGTGTCCTTATAATGTTCCCTGAAGGCAGAATATAGTCTAGACTTTTTGACTTAACCAAAAAGAAAAATTCCACTGAAATATTTTTTTAAAATTCCAGTTATATAATGTTTACCAAATCACCCCTCTTGCTAAGTTCTTTTTTTAAAAAAGGAAAAAAGGTTGGTGAGACAGAAGGTACCTTTGAAGAAGCCATGTTGCTTGTTCCTAAGCATAAAAGTTTACAAAAGAAAAAGTTTTGACAATGATGGAGGGTTGTACTATTTTTGGTGTAGACTAGAGTATGCGGACCAGGAGTGGTTTTTCTCCTTTTGTATTTAATAGAATCTGTGACTTCCAATAAAATTGGTGGTAGATTCAGGACAGAAAGAAAAAGAGCCCTTCTTCGCACAACACATCATATATGGAATTCACTGCCACAAGATGTAATAATAATAATATTTATACCCCACCAATCTGGCTGGGTTTCCCCAGCCACTCAGGGTGGCTTACAGCATATTTAAAAACATAATAAAAACATCAAGCATCAAAAAACCTCCCGATACAGGGCTGCCTTCAGATGTCTTCTAAGAGTTGTGAAATTCTTTATCTCCTTGACATCTGAAGGAGGGCGTTCCACAGGGAGGGTGTCACCACCGAGAAGGCCCTCTGCCATGTAGTGATGATCATTAGCCTAGATCATGGGCGTACCCAGCGAGGGGCGGGGGGGCAGCTGCCCCCCCCTAGAAGCAGAATTTTTTAAAAAATCATCCTGCTTCACGGTGGCCACGGAGTTGACGAAGCCCTTGAAGAGCCCTTGGCGGCGCTGCAGCTGAGCTGGAGACGTGTCACAGAGTCGTCCTTTCCTTTGGGGTTACCAGGGCACCTGGCCTCTAGGGGTTGCCCCAGCGAGTCCTGACAGCTCCCTGCAAAGCGGCTCCCCTGCCCCCTTCCTCCCCGGCTGAATCCTGCAAGGCAGCGGCTCGGGTTGCGAGCAGCAGCCTTGGCAAAGCTGCTCCTCTCCCTTGAGCTCAGCTCTTTGGCCACGATGACCTCGAAATGCCAGGTGCACGGACCACCTCCGCGGGCCCAGAGCGCACGGCTCTCGCTGCTGCTGCTGCTGCCACTGCTTCCTCCTCCATCCAGCCATACTCCACCTCGTCAAGCTTATCTCCTCCCCAGCCCCACTGCAGCTCCGCACACCCGAGGCATTCGGAAACAGAAACTGCCGCACATGCACGCTCTCCCCCGGGGCGGAGCCCAGGATGAAACTTCTTCCCGGAGTCAGTTTCACCTGGGCTCCGTAGCCCCGCCCATGTTCCCACTTTGTGGCCCCTCCCATGCCTTGGCCCCGCCCCTGAACGACCATGGCTCCCCCCGTTATGATCCTGAGTACGCCCCTGGCTTAGATGACTTTAAACAAATTCATGAATAAGGCTACCAATGGCTATTAGTCATGATGGCTGTGCACAACATCCAGAATCAGAGGCACTGTGCCTTTGAACACAAGATTCTGGGAAAGAGCAGCAGAAAAGGTCTATTGTTCTCATGTCCTGTTTGTGGGGGTCTAAAAGGGTTCTAGTTTGTCATGGAGTGAAACCAACTGCTGAGTTAGATGGTTCCAGTAGGTCCCATCTTGTTTCACACCCAACCTTAGGAACAGGGACATAATCATATGTATTCCAGAAGTTGATAAATAGTTCTGAAATCCTATGGTCCAGCTTGAGGCTTCTGATCCACAGCAGCTTAAAAATAAAATTAAAAGAGTGTGCTATATTTAATTTTTCCTGGAGTCAGGCATAAGCATTCTATAAACGCAGTATCAGAAATGATGGCAACTGGGTCAACACGCCTCACCATGAGAAGTTTGTTTCTGTATGTTTGTTTTCATTGGTCTCAAAGACATTTATAAGCAGGTTCTAAAAATAGTGGGACTTTGAGCCATCAGTTGCGAGGCAGTACAAATATGAATTTCAGATGACATATTGTTGTTCATGACTGTCCAGTCAAAAGCTGTTCTGTCCTACTTTAGACTTATTTTTAATGATGCTGCAAAATTCACCAGAGGGGGAAGCAGTGTGTTCAAATTAGATATTAAAACAGCATACAATGAAGAAGAGAGATGTGTTGGCATTTTGGGTTGGCGTGGAATCATTGGTCTCTGTTGGGATTTCTGTATATAGAATAATCACTATCAGCAAGCTGATAGTGTTCTCTGTAACTACAGTGTGTTAGAACAGCCTCAAGATTCACTTTTGTTTGTGTAGAAGCATCTCAAAGAAAAACTAGGGGGGGGGGGAGCAGTTTACCAGGAACTAAATGGAAAACTGCCTAGTTTGGACAATTATGTCTTAGCTGAAAGAATAACAGACCTTTTGTTCACTTCTCCATGAAAGTCATAATCAAATGAACTCTCCAATTAAGCTTAGTTTATTGGTCCCTGTAAACCAGGAAACTATGGTTACCAGCTTTGGAGCAAACCAGGATATTAGCTCGCTGTTTGAAGCTGGTGTAAGATCTTGGCTTGTTCTGATGTTGGAAAATATAGTTTCCTGGTTCAGACAAAACAGAAAGACTTGGTCCTGTATACCTGAAGGAGCGTCTCCACCCCCACCGTTCAGCCTGAGATCCAGCGCCAAGGGCCTTCTGGCGGTTCCCTCATTGCGAGAAGTGAGGTTACAGGGAACCAGACAGAGGGCCTTCTCGGTAGCAGCACCCGCCCTGTGGAATGCCCTTCCATCAGATGTCAGGGAAATAAGCAGCTGTCCTAATTTTAAAAGACACCTGAAGGCAGCCCTGTTTAGGGAAGCTTTTAATATTTAATGCTGCATTGTTTTAATATTCAATTGGGAGCCGCCCAGAGTGGCTGGGGAGACTCAGCCAGATGGGCAGGGTATGAATATTATTATTATTATTATTATTATTATTATTATTATTATTATTATTACTACTACTACTACTACTTCCTGGTTTGGTTGGTGCGCACTGCAAAAGGAGCATTGAGGTGTTGCTTTTGTGGGCAAAATGTCCTGCTAATACCTGCATTTAATAAGCCAGTGTATGATCATGAACCCCTTGTTTGCACAAAATACTTCAAACTGATTTCAAAAGCCATCTGCAATAAATATTTCTTCATACTCTCTATTGTATTCTTAATAGGATAAAAAGCTGCCTTTATTATGTTCTGTTAGCAACCTTGTTTGCCTGTTATTTTTGGAAAGCGTGTCTTAAGGCTATGAAAACATCTGTGCTATAAGTATAAAGGTAAACACAAGACAGGTGGTTAATTTAGATGGAAAACGGCTTCCTGGAGAATAGATTCCAACCCTTGGTCCTGTTAAGCCTCTCTAATACCTTGAAGTAGGTCCCATGGATTTCCATGGTAGTTAATTCCCAGTAAGTGTGTTTTTTCTGGGTGTCAAAGAAAGCACTAAGAATTGCTCCAAGGTTATCTTTTTTAAAAAAAAAATATATTTTTATTAATTTTCCAATTAAAACCAATTATATCACATTCATTATTTCAAATTATACACACATATATATCAATCAAACCGAATGTTATGCCAAATCATCTAAAGAATTTTTTTTTGGGTTCCCATGCTTCAAGAAATTGGGGATTCCTCACAACCGTCCACTGCCGTCTTTTTTCTAAAGTTCAAATCGTCTCTCCAAGTTCATAATAATCCAGATCTTCCCCTTACAGTCACATAGATGTTTTCCACTTTCAAAAGATTGTTTCCCAGCTGCTGAGATAAATATCAAACAAGGTTTCACAGATGTTCTTTCTCCTGTGTGGGTTAATCAGTCCAGCCTCCCCATAAATCTTCTTAGTCTGGAGCTCCCTGTTGCGTCGAAGCAGCGCCATCTTAAAAAGCTCAAATCACTTTCGTTTTCTCTCATAGCCATGTAGATTAACGATCTTTATAAAATTTACAGCTTTTCCAGGCAGAAGACCCAAACATCAAACCATAAACTCTTGGTAAATTAATGGATCTCCTTGCCCTATAGCTGAACTTAGCTTCAGGTCGCTGCTCCAATTCAAAGTGCGTCACAGCTCATAAATCCTCCGAACGCGTCCAGGACTCCTTCCGTCCGACTAGGGGGGGGGGGCTTTTCTCATCGGCAACTCCACATCTTTAAAAAATATGCTCAGTAACAACAGTTTATAAAGTTCAACTCACACAGTCTTTTGCTTCTCTTTCACTCCAAACAAGCCAGGACATCGCGTCTGGGAAGGTACGAAGTAACTCATATGAAGAAAAAAAAAAAAACTCACTTCCCTTATCGCTCCGTCCCCATCAATCCTTCTTCCAGATGAAATACAGCCTTTGACTCCTCTCCCTCAGCAGCATAAATTTCTCAGCAGTAAACAGCGCTTCTTCCCCTCCTTCTGAAGTATGTCCATAGATTTAAGCCTAATTATCTTCTTTAACCATGGAAATCCCCGCCATGCAGATTAGCGTCCGGGAGTCCTGGCCCTCGTAAGTGCTTTTCAGCCCAAGCTCCCCCCACTCCATAAACAGTCGGAGTGGGTCTGGGGGCATCGCGGGCCAGCGGCCCCTCTCCGTAACCCCCGGAGAGGGTAGGGGGTTGCCATTTACTCCCCTAGCAACCGCCAAATTCCTTACGAAGGTCAGAGGGATGGAAAACAGGTCCGCCATTCCTGCCGGCGGAAACCGGAACCCAAGAATTGCTCCAAGGTTATCAAAGGAAGTTAAAGATTAATAACTCTGCTAAAAGCTACCTGTCCCTTGCTCAGGTTGATGGGCAGATGACTTTCAAAACAAGGAATGGAAGCGAACCAGATCCACATGGTCTCACAGATTTAGAAACCCAATATAGTGGGTCTACTTGCTTCTGCTGTAGAAAAACAAAACAAAAGAACTGGATTTTTGAGCTGGATTCCCATCAAACCTTCCTCCCTATGTCTTTTTCTTCTTTTTATTACAGCACGAGAAGTCGTACTTTCAGCACTCCTTGCACATGGGATAGCTTTGCCCAGTGGTACAAGGGTTCAGAGCACATTGAGGGAGGTGGGGTTATACCACTCCCCACTGTGTTATTGCAGGATCCCACAGGAAGGTGGAATGTCAAATGGGATCATGTGAGAGGAAACGGAGGGGAGGGGGCTAAGGCCTTAAAAGGCCTTATGCAGGGTGAGTCCTTTAAAAGAGGCCCCATGGATACAGAGTACACATGTTCCACAGGGCCTATTTTAAAAGATTCACCCTGTAACATGAGGGTTCAAGGCTATTTTGCCCCCCAAAACTTCCCACCCACCCTCATTGTAAGTGCATCACTGGACAACTTGGGTTGCTGGTTGACAGGGCCAGTTGGCCTTTGGTTGGTGGGAGGGGGGGGTTGCCTTTCCTTCAGTGAAATGCTTCATTTATTCAGGCCATTACAAGAGCTTTGTCACAACTTTGGGTGGAAATGGCATTGGACAGGATCAGCATAGTAAACATGGGCCCCATAAGGAGCCTGGAGGGAGGATTGGCTCAAGGCACACCCTAACCTCAAGTAGGTAAAAAAGGTAAAGGAGCCCTGGACGGTGAAGTCCAGTCAAAGGCAACCATGGGGTTGCAGTGCTCATCTCTACTTTCAGGCAAAGAGAGCTGGTGTTTGTCCGCAGATTTCCGAGTCATGTGACCAGCATGACTAAACCGCTTCTGGTGCAACAGAACACCGTGTCGGAAACCAGAGCGCATGGAAATGCTGTTCAGCTTCCCACCGAAGCGGTACCTATTTCTCTACTTGCACTAATGTGCTTTCGAACTGCTAGGTTGGCAGGAGCAATGGGAGCTCACCATAGCTGCCAAGTCCGGGTCATAAAGATCCGGGATCGGCAGCGTGCGCATGACCGGAAGTTGCGTGGCGCAACTTCCGGTGGCGCTTCGCCCTTCTATGGGCATCAGAAAATGGCGGCGCCAGCGCTGGAAGTCGCTTCCGCGCATGACCAGAAACACGTAAAAGCGACTTCCGGCGCCGGCGCCATTTTCTGATGCCCATAGAAGGGCGAAGCGCCACCGGAAGTCACGTCACACAACTTCCGGTCATGCGCGGAAGCGACTTCCGGCGCCGGCGGCGCCATTTTCTGGTGCCCATAGAAGGGCAAAGCGGCACCAGAAAAATGGCCGTCGGGAAGAAGCGAATTTAAGGGAGAATGTCGGGATTTATCACCAAACGGGAGACCGCCGGGAAACAGTAAGAAAAAAGGGGTTTTCCCGGCGGATACGGAATACTTGGCAGCTATGAGCTCACTCCATTGAGGGGTTTTGAATGGCCGACCTTCTGATCAACAACCCCAAGAGGCTCAGTGGTTTAGACCATAGTGTCACCTGTGCCCCATTCACCTCAGGGCCCCTGCCTAGCTGGAATATCTTCCCCCTGTTCCCCAGTGGATCGTCGGTGCTTGACTTGATCACACCAGACTTCAACACTGACCAAATCCCTTGGTGGAGGTTCAGTTACTTCCCAATCCCAAGTAGAATGTTATTTCATCAGCAAGAACCAAGAATAATAAAGAATTATTCCTCGCCCTGCTGCCATGCCAACCCTACTTAACTGCTGCTTAATCAATAACATTGTGGCCTCATTTCCCCCAGCATTGGTCTCCAGTTTGTTATTTACATCATGGGTAATGTATAAAGTGGAAGAGGGAGCTATGTTTTGCCCGTAAGTGGGAAAGCAGACCCTCAATGCAGCCTTATGAACCTGGAGAAAAACATGGTGGTTCATGAATGATTGAACAAAGAAGACGAATTTGCTTAAGCCAAGTCAAAGTTCATAAATATTACTGTAGGAGATTGCATGGTCAGTGGGCCCATCAGTGATAGACTTTGAGGCAGAGGTCAAGTATTCAATTCAGCAGAATGAGTAAGAGGTCCCCAAAATTCAGCATGTCTGGCTTACACTATTATTCAAAGAACCCCCTTCTCTGGTTAGAGGAGGTAAGTGAAGTAATTCATATTACCCTCTAAAGTGCTCCTGCATAAGACGATTAAATCCAGAGTGGGACCCCAGTATGCCCAACATCTAAAATTACCTAAATGTATAATGGTGCATGGCATAGGACAAAGGGGAAAAAGATCACACAGCTTGCATATTACCAAATCTTTACAAACGGGGCAGAAAGAAGCATCAGAAATCAAGCAAATGGCTTTTCGTTGATACTGTTTTCACTGGCGTCCTTAAAACTGAATCTGTTCACACCCCAAAGTGTTTCAAATTAACATATAACCAGGTGCAATTTGAATCAATTTAATCAATCTCTCATGATAACAATTCAACTTGAAATTTAAGTTTCATCTGCTAAGGCCATTAATGAAGTGAGCCTCATCACTGCTCATTAGAATGTGCCCCCCTCCCCCGGGTTCTGAAATAACCCTTTAACGTGAAATGGACGATTAGACTCCAGTGGAAGATATTACCTGGCAAAGAGTCATTATGATTCATTTCCCTTCCCATCTCATCATTATGCCTTCTGTCCACTAATATCTGAGAGGTTACTTTTCTGATTAATTTCCTTTCCATTGTACAGAGTCCGCAGAATATTAAAGGCATGGGCACTTGTTGAAAGCGAAGGGAAGATAAGAAAAGGCCCTTCTCATCTCCATTATCTCAGGTTAAAAAAAAAGCCGTTGTCCACATAGCGCAAACCCAATTACATAGTTAATATTAATGAAGGCAGTTAAGGTTATCAGTCAATCACACTCATGCAGTATTGTGAAACAGGTTTTGCAGGAAGAATGGGGCTATCTCCCTTCCCTCTGCTCTCTTTCTGATGGTCCTGTTTCATAAAGGCCTCATGCCAATCCAACCGCAAGGTCCTCAAGGAATAATGTAATCATTCAGACTCATGACGACCTCAATAGCGCTGAACTTCATAATAGAAATAAAGGCCAACGTTGAATTTTAAATAGTCCCTCAAAGTTCCGCTGACTATGCCGTTGACAGGCAGGAATCACTTACATCTCTTTTTGCTGACAACTGAAGTCTAGGCAGTGTCTTCCTTCTCCTACTGTACTGCAAATTTAAAGCTAGGAAAAGGCAGAGATGCTTCTCAAAAGTTGGAATAGGACTAATTTTGCAGAAATAATTTAATCCAAGGGAATTTTCAGAGTTCAGTAATCTTTAGTGGACTTGCCTCAGAATGAGTCTACACAACTGCACTAGATGTTTGCTTGTTTTTTTTATATATGTGAAATAATAATAATAATAATAATAATAATAATAATAATAATACTTGGTGATTTTGATCATTGGCTGCTTAAGTGTGCATAAAGCTGGCAATTTGTGGGTGCTTTCCCTTTAAGTCCTTGTCTCAATGGAAGCCATATTTTAAGTTAATGTACTTAAATTATATGTATATGTATGCTGAGACTCAACTATATTTTGAACCTGCATATCCCTTTCACACTTCACTAGTGAGGAGTGGGCATTTCTCTGTTAATATAGTGGAGCTGCTGGGAGGAGGAAAAATTGCCCCAAGAGTCAACGGACTGCCAAAGTTTGGTTAGTTCTCCCAATCCTCAGGAGCCCCATGTGTTCTGAGAGTGGAGAAGAAGCAGACTGCGAACTTGGCTTCTGTGAACTTTATTTAATTAACTTTCCATAGGATCCAGGCCGTTTTGTGTAATTAATCGCCATTGCTGATAATTTGACGATTCTTACCCAGAAATTGACCAAGTCATGTCATCTTTGATAGAGCAGGGTTCCTTCTTTTTCCAATTCAAGATCTCTGATGCCCATTCTGATATAGCCAAAGCCACACTACCCATGCACTCAAGAGGGATATTGTAGCAGACTAGTGGCAACCCTAAGATTTGCAGAGTACCGTATAAAAAGCCTTTAGGGAAAACAATCTAAAGGACGGGGGGTCGTGAACTTTCCAAAATAGCTATGAGGTCTTTGTGGCCATGTAATGTTAACTGACTTGGTGGATGGGGGCTTGGGGAATGGATTGGAGAGGACAGTGGAGGAGACACGTAGATACAAATTGTTGCAGGAACCATTCCCTGGCTGACACTACACTGAGAAGCTGTCTTTACATGTCCCCAGGGACCGACTTGAGAGCGGTCCACAGAAAGCAATGGAAAAAAATCCAAGATTTAATGGAACTGGGCTCCAGCACAACCCACTCTCCTGAAAACGGAGGAAAGTCCTCTACAAAGCCCAAAGAGGACTGATCATGCTCAGTGGGTGCAGAATACAGGCTGACTGTTGGAAAGAAATGAAAGGTTGGGGTGGTGAAAAGAGGCATTCCATACTGCAACTTTTTGTTGCAGGACCCTACACTTCTATATTATATTCCTGCAGTGGAAACTACCTTGTAACATTAAAAGCTTTCTGCACTTGAAAATATGCCTGAAGAATAGGTTAGGTAGGCATGTGTCTATCTTGGGAGACTACGGAGGAATGCATATATATATATTTGGTGGGGGGTGGAGTCAGAATGTTGGAAGGTTGGCTGTAGAGGCCGATATGGGAGAGACATGTGGGTGCACAATCTTCTCTGTCTCCAGGCACTGTGGTCATCTGCAAGGGATTCTCACACGACAGGGTTGATGTTGCCCAGCCTCCATGTCATGTTTGCAGACATCTTTGTAGTGCAGAGTTGGTCTGCCAACAGGCCTGGTGCCTGAATCCAGCTGCCCATAGAGCACATCCTTGGGAATCCTGCCATCTTGGTGCTGGAAATGTAGAGTGGTTATATTCTTGAGGGCAATCCTCATTAGTAGGGAAATGTTTTCATGTTTCAGATCTTGTGTTTTGATACTGAGACCTGTAATCTGAGGGAGGGGGGGGGTAAGCTTCGGCTCTTGTGCCATTTGCCAACTTAATCCTGCTGATGTTGTGGGGAGTTTATGGTTTTAGTTGGTGCAATGTACACCACTTTCAGCCAGGACACAATGTGCATTGCATCATAAGGTCTCCACAGACAGCCGAAACTCTGAGATGATGGAATGGAAATGATGACAGTTTCCTGGGGAAGTAGCTGTGAAACCAGTAGTTACATGTTATGAGCACAGAGCATGAGATGGAAAGCTTGAGGTGCCTCTCAGCAGTGTCATTGTCAACGTGCTACTGTGCCACTACAAGAAGGGAGCCACGCTGACAAGAAGAAAATAAAAGCAAATGTTTATTGCAAAACAGCAAAAATAAGAAATTGGGCAGAGAAGCCAGATTCCAACTGGGTATGAGGCAACTCTCGTTATTTTTGGTCACAGTACCCAACAGTCAGGAATGCTAGTCTACTGCTGAATTGTGGGTCTTTTTGGTGACAGGTGAAGACCTTTTGTAGCTGTTCAGGCCTAGGATTATTTAAATATTGTATGATTTTAGTTGGTGTTCAGATTACGGAGGTGGGCGTTGACCCCTTTGCAGGGTTTTCCTAATGTCTTCTCATGGTATGCATTGATTCTTTCAAGCTTTGGTTTCTCCTTGCTGACCACATATGTTGTTGCATTTGCACTCGATCAATTTTGCTATGGGTTATTATTATTATTATTATTATTATTATTATTATTATTATTATTATTTTATACCCCACCCATCTGGCTGGGTTTCCCCCGCCACTCTGGGCGGCTTCCAACAAATACCAAAATACATTAAAATATCACAGATTAAAAACTTCCCTAAACCGGGCTGCCTTTAGGTGTTTTCTAAATGTCAGTTAGTTGTTTATCTCCTTGACCTCTGATGGAAGGGCGTTCCACAGGGCGGGCGCCACTACCGAGAAGGCCCTCTGCCTGGTTCCCTGTAGCTTTGCTTCTCGCAGTGAGGGAACCACCAGAAGGCCCTTGGCGCTGGATCTCAGTGTCTGGGCAGAACAATGGTGGTGGAGACGCTCCTTCAGGTATATAGGACCGAGGCCGTTTAGGGCTTTAAAGGTCAGCACCAACACTTTGAATTGTGCTCGGAAACGTACTGGGAGCCAATGGGTGTGCTTGCAGCAGAGAAAGCTACTCGTGAAGCAGTTGTGCTCCGATTCTCCTCTCTCCTCAGCACTCTTCTATGTCTTTCTCTTTAAAAACAAACATAAAAAATTCTCAAGGTATGCCATCAGCCCAATGCTGCCTCTGATTCTGTTCTGTTCACCTATTCCCTGTTTCACATGTTATGTCCCAATGGCACTCTCTTCTTTTAATTGGCTGTTCTCTAGAGTTTCCATCACCTGCTACTATTCAACGATGGTTTGATGCGCAGTAATTGCATATCCGGGTGCCTCAGAATGGCTTGGGAGGTGCACTGCCCCGTTTTCTGCAGTTGTCTCTATGGAAAGAACATTGCCAGACACTTCAACAGGACTTTGCTCCCTGCTGTGCTAATTAAATGTTTAGTTATGACAACATCTTATGTGCAGCAGTGTGGGCGGGCAAGGGAGAAGAAAAAGGAGGTGCATTCTCTATGGAAAGGGATAAAAAGGCCTGACAAAAACTCAGGTTAGGGCTGTGATGGCATCTTCCTAAGAAACAACCACTGGACTTTTCTGCAGGCTCGCAAGCAATGACAGTTAATTTATGTGCACCACAATCTGGCTTCAGATGATGGTGATGAATCTATTGGGAATATTTAGTCATATTGCAGTGGGTGGAGGACAGCAGGAGTTTGGGCAATGGAGAAGTCGGAATAATATCTTTACTCAAATAAGACTTCATGCCATGTGTGATTCACACCATAGGCTAATATCTCATAATTGTTTTCATGCTGAAATGTTGGGCTGTAAGGATAACTGCTAGGAGATTTAGTTACATTATGAAGGATTTAAGGAAGAGGAAACTGAATGCATTGTATTCTGTCCCTTCACTCATGGCCCGAAGACACATGATCCTACCATTTTGCTGAAGCTAAACAGGTCCAAATCTCGTCAGTGCTTGGATGGGACCTCATCTGGGAACTCTGTGTACGTTGCCTTGGGTTACAAGATAGAAAAGAAGTTGGATATAAATATATTATATTAATTAATTGAGGGTATTCCATCGGGTGGTTAGCCATTGCTGCCTCTGAGTTCTCTGGGGAGAAATTTGATTTCATTTGCATTTTAATGAGAAACAACCAATTAGCACTTCTTGGAGCAGTATGCAAATGGAAGCACAATGATCCTTCAAAATTTGCACTTACCCAAATTTTGCAATGGAGTTCTCCAACCAATGTGTACAAAAATGCATGTATTTTGAGGAAAGGGTGTGCAAAGTGTATTGAATAGTGAAAATAACAGAAAAATGCATTATATGAGCAATGTCTGATTGCAAAAAAGTGTATATTCTGAGAAATGTGCTCTGAAACATGGACAAATGTTCATGAACATTTTTTAAATAAATAAATCACAAATTGCTACAGGAGTGTGGAAGATGGAATTTAAGACTGGGAACCTGAGAAAAAGTGAAATTGACAGATTTATCCATCCCAAGTCTTAGGTGATAAACTTATAAGCTGTGCCATTTCAGAATGCATGGCAGGGGTTCCCATGAGGAATCTCTCTTTCTCAAAACAAACAAACAAATCCCAACCATTGTTCACAAAAATGCTGCATGTTATGGATACCTAAAGCCTTTCTTTCTGACAAACTAATTGTATGTGGGAATAGATTATTTATTTATTTATTTTTGTACGGAGGAGCATTCAGCTAGGAGAACCCCACCTGCACTCTGAAGTGGTACAGGCCACACTTGTTTAACCATTTCAATTATATCTAGGCGGCAGAAAGACAAGCCATGCACTTATAATTTGGCTCCAATTTCCATAGTGAACTGTTCATCACCCTTAAGTGCTCCTGAAACAAAAAAAATAGATCCTCCTTTAACCACTGTGACTGTGAGGAAAGCAGGATGTTTTAAAAGAGCACTGGGGTAACTTAAAACAGATATTTGCAATATCATTTTAAGCCCCCCACCCCCAGCCTTAGGCACTGTTTTCTATTAGATTAAAGAGTAGCTTCCCCTCAGGTTCATTTAAGCATAATAGTTATTGTGAGCATGAAAGCTCCATCCTAATAGTTATTGTGAGCATGAAAGCTCCATCCTGAGGCTGAGGAAAGATTAAGTGAGGAGAGCTGTGCAAATCAGGAGGGTAGAGTTTGAAGGACTGTTGGGTCTGAAGCTCAACATAAAAAAAAATAAGATCATGACCACTGGTCCCATCGCCTCCTGGCAAATAGAAGGGGAAGAAATGGAAGCAGTGAGAGATTTTACTTTCTTGGGCTCCATGGTCACTGCAGATGGTGACAGCAGTCACAAAATTAAAAGACACCTGCTTCTTGGGAGAAAAGTGATGACAAACCTAGACAGCACCTTAAAAAAGCAGAGACATTACCTTGCCGACAAAGGTCCGCATAGTTAAAGCTATGGTTTTCCCAGTAGCGATGTATGGAAGTGAGAGCTGGACCATAAAGAAGGCTGATCACCAAAGAATTGATGCTTTTGAATTATGGTGCTCTTGAGAGTCCCATGGATTGCAAGAAGATCAAACCTATCCATTCTTAAGGAAATTAGCCCTGAGTGCTCACTGGAAGGACAGATCGTGAAACTTAGGCTCCAATACTTTGGCCACCTCATGAGAAGAGAAGAATCTTTGGAAAAGACCCTGATGTTGGGAAAGATGGAGGGCACAAGGAGAAGGGGACGACAGAGGACGAGATGGTTGGACAGTGTTCTCGAAGCCACGAACATGAGTCTGACCAAACTGCGGGAGGCAGTGCAAGACAGGAGTGCCTGGCGTGCTCTGGTCCATGGGGTCATGAAGAGTCGGACACGACTAAACAACAACAAGGGGAAGCAACAGATGCCACCGATATGTACTTCTAAAACAGCAACCCGAAATTGTTCCCATTGTCAAAATACTCCCATCATCCACTGCCCCAATCTAAGCCAATGTGAGTAAGGAATGCTCCTGACTGGAGAAGTTCACTTCCCAACACACTGAAGGCAACAATGACAATGATATAGAAGTTATGGTGCTAATAAGGTCGTCCTTGCCCTCCCTCTCATTGTGTAATGCTAGAATGCCTGAAGTGGGCTTAGCTAAAGGATGTGACCTTTGGACACTGCTGGAGCCAGGATGCTGTGAAGACAGTGGCTTTCCACAGCTAGATGTTAAATACATGGTCTTCCAAAGACAAAACTATCACAAAATCATTAGAAATGCTTTCAGTAATTAGTGCAATATAACCTGTCTGCTGCCAAACCATGCCACATCTATGCATATATTCTACATAGAACATGTATGGGATCAAGCCATAATATACCTCTCTGTTTACAGAAATGGCTTGATATTGTGTGTGTGTGTGTGTGTAATCCTGTGAGATGCTGTGGTTATACCCAGTGCTTTTTTTTCTTAAGAAAATGTATAGGGGTGCTCTCATTTTCCTACTCGTTTTGAAATAGTGCCCCTCAATGAGGCCAAACTTAAATTCACGAAATGTGTCCCCCCAGAAAAAGACACACTGGCTATACCTTCTGGATGTAACCGGAGCAGGAGATATACCCACCATGCCTTATGATGTACAATATATGCATTTTTAACCCTAAGTGAAAACAAAGATCCAGTCCATAGGAAAAAAAAAAGTGTGATAGAAGTAAGTAGCAGTCCCCAGGACACAGCTGATTTTAACACCAGTACATGTGATTTTGTCTGTTGAGGGGGGAATCCCCCTCGTTATGTTCACCTTGATTTTGGGCCACTTTGCCACAAAGGCTAAATTCATTGTTGCTTTGTATTTGCTTACAGCAGAAGAAAAATAGCAGGAGAAATATTGACAGGCCTGAAGTGGCACAAGTGGTTAGCTGAATTGAATTAATATTGGAAAGGTTTATTTTATTCCTGGATCTTAGAAGCATACCCAGAGGATATCAACAAGTATCTCAACTTTCAGAAAGGGCTATGTTTATGGGAGCCACTGGAGTTCAGATGGTGGCTCGGAAGTCCCTCATTCAAAGGGAAAGTGGAAACAAAGAGTGATTACAGCATCATATAATTGTAGTATTGAAAGGGACCCCAAGGGTCATCTTAATTATGCTGATTGTGATTTTTTACTGGTTGCAGAAAATGTCTCTCAATGTGAATAATTCCCACCTCCCAGCAGGGTGGTAAAGAATTCTTTCCTAATTTGCTCTTCTGGTGGACATTGGGGTTTGAATTTACTAACCCAGTTCCCTGTTACACAAAGCACTCACCTCATATATGAATGGATTCTGGAACCTCCATGCATGTAAACTAGGGATGGTGAATTTCTGTCCCATAGCCATTGGGACTATGATCATTAAGAATCAATCTTACATTTCTGGCATCTTTGTTCATTTCACTTTGTTCATTTCATTTCACATACAGACTGTGAAGTTTGAAAGACTGAAAGTCAGAATGAAGACAGAGGATGATGACTGAAAAACGTGAGCACATCTAAGACCAAAATAACTTTATTTTTGAGGAACTGTGATCACAACATTAGAACCAAATACTATTGAATAAGGCAAAGAAGACCTTTGAAGATCCATGTTAACTTCCCAGCAGAAAAACAACCATTAGTGCTTTCTGATGATCAACCATAGGAGCCAATTCCTAGGGACCGAGGTCCCTTTGCTCCCCCCATAAAATATTTGAGGGGATTCCCCCCAAGTGGATGGGCATTGCCATTCCAATGGTGTGTGTGCCACATCATGTGACCAATTACACAGGGTGGGGCTTACCTAGCCGACCCCCAATATTTTATTCAAGTTGTAAATCTTGTGACCAACCTCTTTATCCCTAGCCAGGGCAGGATAGAACAGCTGCCTGGCTCAGGGCAGCACAAAATTACATTTAAATTACAGTGCCCAGATTTGAAATTTGGTTTCTTTTCTTTTTTTTAAAAAAAGAAAACTATATACTAATATTAGCTAAGGATTAATTTAGCTGAAATGCTAAAATCCTAATTTAATTAGCACAGCCGACCTTAACATAATTCCCCCAATTCTCCACAGACTTTAGGTTCTGGCACTGCCTCCTCTTGTTTGCATTAATGATCTGATTCTGATAACCAGACTGGGTTCAGACAACTACACGTACACAGTTTGCCCTTATTCAGCTATTGCTAAAAGTAGAAAAGATGCGCACACAGAGATTTTTCTTCCCAAACTTAAATTTGAAATACAGAAGGAAGACATAGCTGCCAAGTTTTCCCTTTTCTCGCGAGGAAGCCTATTCAGCATAAGGGAAAATCCCTTAAAATAAGGGATAACTTGGCAGCTATGAAGGAAGATAGGAGTTGTAGTCCAAAACATCTGGGAGGCACAGGGACTGAGACTGTGTCAGGGGCGTACCCAGGATCAAAACCGGGGGGGGGGGCAAGGCATGGTCATTCAGATTGTGACATTTCAGCACGGAAAAGGTGAATGAAACCAAAATTTTAAGAAAATTATATATAATTATAGCAGTGCTTTATTACGATAGTTTTTACAATTAATTGCTTGAATTTTTTTTAAAATTTTTATTCTAGTTACATGTCTTATCATTTTTTCTTGGGTTTGAAGAAAACTTGTTCAAAACTTTCATTTCAATCCAGTCCTGATTTTCCTTGAAGAATTTCCGATGGACACTCATCAAACACAACCCAGTCAGTCTGTCCTCTCCCATTATACTTCTGAGCCAGGTCTTTACCCTTTAAAATTTAATTTTCTACAGAAATTACTTAATTTACCTTTTTGGAACCAGTTTCTTATATCCATTTAGGTAGCCTCGGTGTCTTCTAAATGTAAATAAGAAGGTAAACTAATAGCGGGTGGCTCAGTTTAGTGGCGGGCAGCTCAGTTTAGTGACGCGGAACTCACTAGATCCCTCTAGAACACGGGTGTCAAACACAAGGCCCGGGGGCCAAATCCGGCCCGCCAGACCTCGTCATGTGGCCCGCCGAGCGCCCCAGCCAGCGGGACCCAGCAGCGAGACCTTGCTGCTGAAGCGCCGCGCTGACAAAGCGCCGACAAACAGCTGGGGCGGGGGGGTTTAGAAAGGCGGCCAGAGCAGCGCTGCGTGGAGCGCCCCGAGCCACAGCAGGAGAAGGAGGAGGCAGCTTGCTGGGTCAGCGCCCAGCAGTGCCGCATGGAGAGTCCCGAGCCTCTGGCATGCAGCAGTGCTCTGTAGCACTTTGAATCCTCCTCCTCCTGCCACGGCTCGGCACCTGGAAACGGCTGCTGCTGCTGCTGCTGAAGCACAGATAAAGCACCCAGCAGCGCCGTGTGGAGGAGGAGGAGGATTCAAAGTGCTACAGAGCACTGCTGCGTCCCAGAGGCTCGGGACTCTCCGCACGGCGCTGCCGGGCACCGACCTGGCAAGCTGCCGCCTCCGCCTCCTCTTGCCTCACCTCCTCCTCGTCCTGCCGCGGCTCAGCCTCATGAACGTGAGCTCATCAGTGGCTCAGCCTCACGAATGTGCAACTCTGAGGCTTTACGCACTTCTTCTAAAACGGACACCCGCTGCCTCACGCTGCACGGGAAATGTTTTTTGCCCCGGGTCCCTTCGCACTCTTTTCTGGCGCTGAATCAAGGCAGCGACCCCCCCCTTCCCTTTCTTTCTTTCCCTCTCCTTCCTTCCTTCTTTATCTCTGTCTTCTCTCCCTCTTTCTTTTTCTTTCCTTCTTTATTCCTTCTTTCCTACTCTTCTTTCTCTCACCTCTTTCCTTCCTCTCTCCCTCCTGCTCCCTCTTTTCTTCCTTCCTTCCTTCCTTCCTTCCCATCTTTCTTCCTCTCCCTCATTCTTATTCTCTCTTTCCCTCTACTTCCTTCCTTCTTTCTCCCTTTCCGTCTTCTCTCCCTCTTTCTTTTTCTTTCCTTCTTTATTCCCTTCCTTATTTCCTATTCTTTCTCTCCCCTCTTTCCTTCCTTCCTCTCTCCCTCCCACTCCCTCTTTTCTTCCTTCCTTCCTTCCTTCCTTCCTTCCTTCCTCCCCTCCCCTCCCCTCCCCTCCCCTCCCTCTCCCTCTCCTCAGAAACATAGGATGCTGCTTTATAACTTCTGGCCCTTAAACCCTGGAACCAGGAGAGCAGCTCCAGTGAGTCAACCTCAGCCGGTCCCTTTGGTGAAGGGTGGTGGCTCACTGGCAGAACATCTGTCCTGCATGCAGAAGGACCCCAGCATCTCCTGGTACTTATAGCTCTGCAAAGGTCCTGCATGAAACCCTAGCGAGCCTCCACCACCAAGTGCAGTTACCAAAAATCATTTTTCAATAAATTGTACAATAATTGTACATTTGAATATCTACTTGCCATTATTCTGACTATGTTTCTGCTTTCAGAGCTAGTTATTACTTACATTATTACAAAAAAACGGTAATAATTGAATGCAGTGACAATAATTTATGATAATAAAGAGTGGACACATAGTCCTACAGATACAACCGGCCCTTTGAGGGTGACCAAACTGCTGTTGCGGCCCCCGATGAATTTGAGTTTGACACCCCTGCTCTAGAAGATTCCCTCTTCTCTCTGCTAGAGACCTCTCCCTCCCTTGAATCCCAATGGCTGGCTGACATAGATTCCTCTACCAGTAGCTAGGTGTCTCTAGATACTTCTCGGTTTTTACTCCATTTCAGTGTGGTAAACAACTGATTATTCGCCATTGACCTACCTAATTTTGTTTTGTTTCATCACTTTATAACCATTTATTTTATTTTATTTTTTGCTTCTGGGGGGTGGCAGCTGCCCCCCTGCCCCTCGCTGGGTATGCCCATGGACTGTGTGTTCTATGATGGTGGGACTCATGTCTGAAGAGTGTGAAGTCCAAATATGAATAAAATTAAGCATGGTAGCACACAGTAGCCAAAATCTGATTGGGCCGTTTATATTTTCTGTAGGAGTCTTGGTGGAGTAGGTTGATTTCATTGTAGAACTTCCTCAACCATTTACACACACTCCAATTTATGGCAAGAATTGGCTCAAGGGCTTAAAATTTGAACTCTCTTCTTTTTCTTGAGTTCAGGCTACATCAAAAACCTGGGTAGCTGTCTGAGCAAAGGGGAAATGTGTGAAAAACAAAGTGGGAAAGATAACTCATATTATTAAATGCCAGTAAACTGCCATTTTCTAGCCCTGCTGCAGTCATGCCTGGTGACATGTAGCTTTGGCTGTCTAGCTGTCTGGGGAACAGCAGCTCAGCAGGAAGGGTAAAACAGCCAGAAAGGCGGCTTCCTGGACAGTAGATCTGAAGATGGTTGGCAACGGAATATTGACTGGTAGGAGCATGGCAAATCAGAGCCAGGGGGGGAACAGAAGTGTTTTTGTGTGTTTGAAGAAAAAGGGCCAACAAAGGAGGGAGGATGCAAAAGGCAGTGAGGAGAGCAATGTAAACAAGATGAAAAGACATCTTGGAGAAAGGGGAAGACAATATCCTTTAGTTGTGGCTGATTAAAAACATAGCCTCTTATTTTAAAAAGGAAAACCTAGATGTCAAGTTTCAGAAACAGAGTTTTAGAAAAATTGTTTTAATTCAGCCACATGACCCTTTGTTTTTCCTCTAGCTAAAGTTCAAGCGAGTGCTTTAGAAATGCTTAGAAATGTCACAAAATGACTTTCTTTTTTCCTTTGCACAATTTCATCCAGTTTTCTTTGACGAGAAATGCAATTAAAAACTGGCACGTTTGCCTTCCATACCCTGCAAGGAACACTCCCGTGCATTCCTTCTATGGAGTAAATTTTTTACCTTTGTTCTATCAGACTTAGAAGACAATGTGAGCAGCACTGAGCTTGCTGTCTCGAGTCAAAAGTGTTAAGCGGTTGCAATTTGCTTCTAAATAAGCATTCTTACATAACAACCTTTGTCCAAACTTCTCAGTTGGCATTGTGGGTTGGAAATATTCTGTCAAGAGAACTGTCCTCCCCCCTTACCCTGAGATGTGAATGGGGACTGAGGGTTTAGAAGGTTGCCAGGGTAACTGGGTGTGAGGTGGCAGGAAGCGAATCCTGTGCAAGGGTGGCTGGGGAAAGAGGGGAAAGAAGGACTGGAATCCATCTTGGGCAGGCTGGCTGTAGAGCTGGCTGAGAGAGATGACTTGGACTCCAGGGCTGCACTGTGGTGGGGGACAAGCCCCCCTGGAAATGATCATGCTGTAAGATCTGGAGTCCCTCCTTGCAGACTGAAGGTGTAAATAGGGCAGCTATCTACCAGCTCCATCTGGTATGATGGCTGAGACCCTACCTGCCCGCAGACTGTCTCTCCAGAGTGGTGCATGCTCTAGTTATCTCCTGCTTGGACTAGTGCAATGTGCTCTACATGGGGCTACCTTTGAAGGTGACCTGGAAAGTACAATTAATCCAGAATGTGACAGCTAGACTGGTGACTGGGAGTGGCCGCCGAGACCATATAACACCAGTTATACTGGCTCCCAGTACATTTCCGAGCACAATTCAAAATGTTGGCCTTTAAAGCCCTAACCGGCCTCGGCCCAGTATACCTGAAGGAGAGTCTCCATCCCCATTGTTCAGCCCAGACACTGAGGTCCAGCTCCAAGGGCCTTCTGACGGTCCCCTCACTGTGAGAAGTGAGGTTACAGGGAACCAGGCAGAGGGCCTTCTTGGCAGTGGAGCCTGCCTTGTGGAATGCCCTCCTACCAAATGTCAAGGAAATAAACAACTGCCTGACCTTTAGAAGACATCTGAAGCCAGTTCTGTTCAGGGAGGTTTTTAATGTTTGATGTTTTATCATGTTTTAGTATTCCGTTGGGAGCTTCCCCAGAGTGGCTGGGAAAACCCAGCCAGATGGATGGGGTATAAATTATTATTATTATTAACCACATTTCTTAAAACTATGACAGTCTCCGTGTGTCTCAATTCTGCAAAGGACCAAAAACCTTGGGTTCTTGCCATCACTTGGCAGAGAGAAGGGAACACACCCAACTTTTGTACTGGCATTTATTGCTCCATCCACCTCTTCCATTGAACCTCCCCATCACTAGCATGATGCCCGGGACAAAAAGTGGCCCTCAGGCTGAAAATGTTCTCCATCTGTAATCTACCAGAGTGATTCATAATGAAAAGCCTTCATAGCCTCATAAAGAACTGCCTCTGTTATACCTGAAGAAAGGAAGATTGGCGTCTATATGTTACCCTGAAGCCAGGGTGGAAGATATAAAGAAACGAGCTGAAATGAGATGCCTCAACTATTTAAATTTACCTTTTGCCATAATACCAACATCTAGATTATGAGATCCCCAAGGGTGTTCTTCCAGTCGTAGCTTTCCTCTCATCTGAATAGAGCAGCTGTTTCCATTTCCTGCTCATCTGTTGGGACGAGCGTCATTACTGCTCAGGTTGTCACAAGTCATTCTTCATCCCTCCTTCTCCCTGCCTTGCCCCCATAACAATGGAAGTTTGCATGACGGGGGTAGGGGTGGGGAGACTGTAATTTGTTGCATATGCTCTGGTATCATAATGAACAAAAGGTGCCTTGCGTCACTTAGCTTCTCTGTCACAAAGCATGTTTATAGTTTCTGACAGTTACAAAGGGCTTTTAATTTCTGATAGCAATTTCCATCTGGTTCATACTAATCACTAAGGGCTCCGCTTCAGTTATAGTTTAAATAAAAGAGAAGGCATTCTTAGTTACATCTGTAAAACAAGCCAGCGCCTTTGTCTCTCGGGAAAAAAAAAACCCATCTCCAAATGTTCAGGTCTCTGGCATGAGCTCCGTGGGGCTTTCATGGAACACAGAGACATTGTCTTTATTTTAAATAGAAATCGCTCCCAGTGTAATATGGATGTCAAGAAGTTCTGGTAGCAACGACCTTGAACTGCTGAATAAATTAATGCTATAATTCAGTTTCACTCCATTAAAAAAAAAGGAAAAATGAGTCAGAGAAATTAAAAGCTCACTTCATGTTACCTTGAACAAATGGCCTGGTTTCCCACAATTCCTTTCATACTTGAACAAACAAAGGGATTTGATTGGGCACAAAAGAAGCAAGAAGCAAGGAAAATATGCTGGGCCTTGGTAACATCATTCCTTCTACAGAACAGCTTCGGTTCTGCAGTCTCATCCACACTTCTCATCCACATTTTTGCTTGTCTAGCTAGATATGCATAGATCGGTCTATTTCCAGGCTGCATGAGTTTTGCATGTGTTGATTCACAAGTCCATTGCATTGCATTTGCTTATTCATCTGCTAAGACATTTGCTTTTTAAGTGTTTGAAAATTCACGTTTAAATACTTGGAACATATTTTTTTTCTCAGAATGTGCATTTATGCATTTCCAAATACATATATTGAAGAGAAAGAGAGAGAGAATGACGTGCAGTTTAATATTCAGTTTAGTACATTTTCTGAGCTGCAGACTGCATTGAAAAATTCAGAGGAAAAGTGAAATGTGAAGAGTTACTGTATTCCAGTCCTGCACATTAGTCCAGGAAGTGTACATTGGGTCACTTTGTATTAGAAACTGGAAAGAATTATTTCCTCAAGCATCTTTAATGAGAGCAAGGTGAAGTTCAATTGCAGCGTCTGATCCTTACTCCCTGTAGTGTACTTCCTGGTGCACACAGTACAGCTGCCCTGCATAATCCACTTTATTGCCATGTGCTTTGTGAGATCACTGCCCATGTAGAGAACGATTCATGTGTAATGGCTTACTACATAGACTGGAGGGATTTTCTCTACATCAATGCAAAACTCCACAGGATGGCCTGCTGAAATGCTATCTGAGATGCTAATCTTAGCACCTACTTCTCCTTTTGTGTGAGTTATTTGACAACAGAAATTTAGGAGCGTACATATTTTTAGATCACACCACTTTCCTAGTGTCAATCAAGATATATTTTGTCGCTGTTGTGAACAAAGAATGTGTGCCGTCTAGCTGCTCTAGCATATGACTTTCTTATGTGACCATTTCACAAAGGGATGAGAATCCTCTGGGGAGAACAGCGGGGGAAAGACAAAACTTTCTTAGCATGCAATTTCAAAAGACAGAGCATCTGGATGGAAGGAGGAAATAGGGAGGACTGGGTGAAGGGAGGATGTTGTGGACAGACGGGTGGTTCTGTGAAGGGAGGGGGGGATAGATATCAGAGACAAAGACTATTGATCAAATGGTAAAAACAAAACAGTGCCTCAATGCAATTCTGACCAACCTTTTTTTCCAGCATACAAAGCCAGAAAAGAGAAAAGTTACAATCTCTTGTAATTCAAAGCAGCAGCTTATCAGAGAAAAGAGGCCTCCTTGGGTATAAGCAGTTGAGACTTTATTTCAGGCCTTTGCACTTTGGATCGCCTTTGGTTACAAAATGAAATTGGGTTGTATCCAGCGATATCTTTTCTAGAAAAAGAGGTGCCGGAATTCACCATGAACGCCTCCCTTGTTCTCTTATAATGGCAATGGCGCCCACCTGAGAAATGCCAGAACTCAGTCCCAGTTGGTTATGGCTAAAAAAAAAGCCCTGGTATATATCTAAGTTAGACATCACCTTGCCGACAAAGGTCCGTATAGTTAAAGCTATGGTTTTCCCAGTAGTGATGTATGGAAGTGAGAGCTGGACCATAAAGAAGGCTGATCGCCGAAGAATTGATGCTTTTGAATTATGGTGCTGGAGGAGACTCTTGAGAGTCCCATGGACTGCAAGAAGATCAAACCTATCCATTCTTAAGGAAATCAGCCCTGAGTGCTCACTGGAAGGACAGATCCTGAAGCTGAGGCTCCAATACTTTGGCCACCTCATGAGAAGAGAAGAATCCTTGGAAAAGACCCTGATGTTGGGAAAGATTGAGGGCACTAGGAGAAGGGGACGACAGAGGACGAGATGGTTGGACAGTGTTCTCAAAGCTACCAACATGAGTTTGACCAAACTGCGGGAGGCAGTGCAAGACAGGAGTGCCTGGCGTGCTCTGGTCCATGGGGTCACGAAGAGTCGGACACGACTAAACGACTAAAGAACAACAACAAAATATCTAAGTTAGAGTACACTCACTGAACTAAGGGACCTTAGTCAAATCCAATCAAAGTTCAATTGATCGATTCTGAGCAGGCCTAACACTGAATACAGCAAATTGTCTTTTATTTGGAGGGAGGGGTTTCTATTTCTTTTGCACGAAAAGCAGCCAGCTGTGCCCACAACAAATCATTTCTATGCCCCTAATGCTCCTCGATCTACTCCCACCCCTAAACACAAGGTCATGGAATGATAAACCAGCAACCCTAGAGTTTTGGTTTTTTTGGAGATGGTAAATTAATATTTCATTCTTGGATTGAACACTGGATTGATTTAAGAATAGGTGAGGATTAAGAGTAATAACTTGGATATAGACTTTGCAATGCTTAGAGTAGACCTCCTGAAATCAGTGGGGGATTAAGTTAATTATGATTAACTTAAAATCATAGAGCTGGAAGAGAGTTCAAAGGGCATCCAATCCCTGAATCTAACCCACTGTTGCGTAAATTTCAAGGGGACTGCTCCTGCTGCTCTATAATGAAAGAAGAAAAGGGAAATAAAAACCTTGACAGCTTTGACCAAAGAATCAGAGAAGTGTAGAATTGGAAGAGATTCCAAAGATCATCTAGTCCAACCTCCTGCAATGCAGGAATCTCAGCTAAAGCATCCATGACAGAGGACCATCCAACCTTTGCTTAAACACCTCCAAGGAAGGAGAGTCCACCACCTTCCAAGGGAGTCAGTTTCACTGTCAAATAACTCTTACCATCTGAAAGTTCTTCCTGATGTTTAGTTGGAACCTACTTTCTTATAACTTGAAGCCATTGGTTCAGGTTCCTTCCTTTCTGAGCAGGAGGAAAGAAGCTTGCTCCATCTTCCATGGAACAGCCCTATCGATATTTGAAGATGACTATCCCATCTCCTCTCAGTCTCCTCTTTTCGAAGCTAAACATACCCAATTCTTTCAACTGTTCCTCATAAGGCTTGGTTTTCAGATTCCTGATCATCTTGGTTGTCCTCTTCTGCACATTCCAGCTTGTCAATATCCTTCTTAAATTGTGGTACCCAGAACTGGACATGTCCTCCAGGCCAGGAGGGTGCATGCCAAATCAAGGACAGGGGGGAAGAGTTTGGTGGATCAGGCTTAAATTGGTGGATCAGGCTTAAATTGCCTGCCACTTAAATTGCCTCCTCATTGGGCAAAATCAATTTTCTCACCACTGGGTGAGAAAACAACCTTTCATCTTCTTCCAAAAAGAGGTAATAGCAGTACCCTCCCCAACCAGCTTCAGAGGGTTGGGGGAACCCTAGAAGAAATTTGGGGAAAACATTGGGGGGAGGGAGGTTAGGAGACCACTCCATTGGTTAAACAGAACACTGATGAGGTGTTCATGTAGCACTACTTTGGATACAATCTCATATCATACATGAACAAAAGTAATGGGGCAATGACAATTTCAGTTGAAGATCAGGATTTCTCTTACAAAAAATGATGAGGACATCAGTGCAGTCTATCTCATTTTTTACATGCTCACGTTACCATGGAGTAGCTGTTTCTCTGTAATTACATGGTGAGTACATAGTAATTAAGTGTGCTTTGCTGCAGGTTTATTACCATTAACATTTGAAGTTAACCACTTCTGCAAAGTTTAATTGCATTTGTGACTTTCAGCTTCAGTATAATGCATTTCGGAAAGACGAAACAACATTATAGTTGAGCAAAGAACGCATAATTGCTTTTTGTTTAGGAAGAAATGCTTTAGATGCTTTCAAACAAAAGGAAAACATTGAATGTAATCAAATTCACATACTACTGAGGGTATCTTCTATGGGTGGGGGAAAAAAACTTTTTGGGAAAAAGCAAATAGCTATTTAATTATTCTTTCCACTCAGTGGCATTGAATATCTGACAATTTATGTATTTACCTTCTTAGATTTTACACATTTGACTTGCATCTTGTTAGTAAATAATGAAAGCATTTTTTATTTGCATAGAATTATTCATCTGCACACCAAAAAGGTTTGCAATCAATCAGGCAGATAGGATGGTGCTGGGTGTTCATGCACATTTTGCAAATGAAAAATGTATACAATAGATTATTTGCTCAGGTAATCTGTTGCATGTTAAATGTTTTGGGGAGGATAAGTTCATGAAGCTGCAATGCAGGACTAATCACTTGCTGCATCAGGACCATAGAAGATTCTTCAGGTTCAATAAAGTTTCGGTGGGACGTGCTATGATTAATCATGCTTATTGTACAGAAACCCAAAGTTCACTTTCTCAGGATTGCAGAAAAAAGTTGGAAGGAGAAAAGCAGAGGGAGGGATTTCCAAAATCTGAGTGCTGTTGTAGGGATGACAAGTGGTCTGGTCCCCTCCCAATATTTTAGACAGTGATGTGCGGTCAATGGACTAGGGGGACTAGGCTAGTATTATAATGTTCCTGGTAAATTAAAGTATTATAGCCTGGCACCTCCTTTCCAAAGCCCAGGAAGCTTCTGCCCGGCTTAGGGAGGGAGGTGCAACGCTCACATACACAATGATGGGATGTCTCTCTCTCTCTCTCTCTCTCTCTCTCTCTCTCTCTCTCTCTCTCTCTCACACACACACACACACACACACACCCTTTGCAAGCTGACACCTCTGGCTCCAACTGTTCCCCTATGGAAAAAAATCACTGTGCACCACTGATTTCAGACCACATGCGCAAATGGTTCAGGAGCACCACTCATTATCAGGAAGCACAAAAATTAACCATAAGAAATATTCATAAAACATCCTGCTTTATGAAAACTTACTCTTTGCTATATCCAAGAGCAAGCCTTTGAACCTTGGCGTGCATTCTCCTTCACACCTACAAAATCTAAAATGGCCCACCTGCCCTGTCCTGACTTAGCTGTGATATTGTGATGTGATATTAAATCGATAGCCCAAGGCTGCAGACCAAGTAGAAATGCAGAATTGCTTTAAGCATTTATCTAGATGAAGCATGAGGGTAGAGGAAGGAAATATGAGCAAGATGGGATTCCTCCTTTCACCTATACCTCTTGAATTCTGCCAGTGTGAATTGGGCCTAAATTTGCTATTGAAATTGGTGGTTCAGTCAATGGATCATGAACTGAATGAAAATATAGCAACACTTCTGCTTCTCAATGAATGTGGCTTATGTGGGTGTCCTCCATTCTTCCTAACACTTAATGTCCTGTACTTGCTTATGGTAGTTGTGAGCTGGAAGTGTCATTATAGGAACGAACAAAGTGGCTTTTGAAGCTGACTCAGATCATTACTTTATCTCAGTATTGTCTGCACTCAAAAGCATAACTTAGGGGTTGGCAAAACCGGACCCTGTTGGGGGCACAGACCTGGGGAGGCCCCCAAACCACCCATCAGACAATGGAGTGTGTAACATCTATCTGTGTGGCCATGCGCTGCCACAACAAGATCAAACACTGAATAAGCTTCGTGCCCTCCTCACACTGCAGCAAAAAGGTGTGCATTTTCTCTCTCCCTTCCTCTCACCTGTAATGATCTCAGGCAGGCAAGCAAGCCTCAATAAGATTTAATGACTTTCTGGCAGTTTTGTTGTACTTTTATTTACAAAAACACATCTAGAGCGCAGCTTCTAGCCTGCTCGCATTGAAGGAGTTGGTCAGTCTGAATCTCCGCCCCCTCACAGCAGGAAGGGCGTCAGATTCCCGCCCTTCCCCTCTTCCCCTTCCATTGCCTTCTGATCTTATCCAATCTCTGAGAATGGGGACTGAGAGGTTGGACTTCCTCTTCCACTAGACACAGTCTTTGTCCTCTGCCTCTCTGTTGGTTGCCTAGTAATGACTGCCTCCTAACTCTCCTCCTGCTTGAGAGCTACCTGTGTCTTTGACTTCTTCGTGAAGGGGGGGTCAAGCTCCCCCTTCCCATCTCTATCAGCCAAGCTTTTGTCTGCAGAGCCGGCCTCTCTCTCACTTGGCTCACTTAATGAGTTTGACTGTTCCCCTGCGTCATGTAAAATGTTGTAATTTCTAAGGTGGCAACTGGTATTTTTAGCGGGGTTGGGGAGGGCCTCCTTGCCCTCTTGCAAGGCACCCTAGGGGTGCCTCGTTCAACATTGGCTGGGAGTGCTTCCCCAGGTTTCAGACATGAGTCTCTTTTAGTCCTATCTGGAGATGCCAGGGATCGAACCTAGAACCTTCTGCACATAAGGCATTTTTTAGCGGGAGAAGGCGTGTTGTTGAACCAGTGCAAAACTGCTCTGGGGGTTAGGGGAGAAGGTGTGTATGCATGGGTCTGGAAAGCAGGCAGAGGTTGTGGTTGTGGTTGTCCCTAGTTGTGGTTGTCACTGGCCAATCAATACTATCAAAAATAGAGCCAATCACAGCCCCACTACCCAACCTGGAGTCCAGATCGGGAGGACTCCTGCACCTGAATTCAGCCCTGAACCAATTCCCGGGTGGGGCTAATTTTAAAATAGGGGTTTTAAGTCTTCATTATGGTTAGGATGTCTCCTTGCCCCCCTCCCTGGCAAGATTTGGCCTGATTTGATTTGGGATTCAGCCAAATCTGGTGCACAGCCCTAATCAAAGACCAGATTCTGCTGCTTCTTTCTACTGAACTCCACACTGGAGAAGGAGAGAGAGGTCTAAATTAAACCTTGTCGGTTCAAAAGATTTCTCACAATTGATTCTATTGCTGTATAAAGGTTATCCTGTCTATTTCCAATGTAAACTAGCCTATGGATTTGAATCCTCTTTGCATATTGCATATGTATCCTTCTCATTTTTCAATGTCCTCGGGGCTGCTTACAACATGAGTTATCCCATTTTATCCTCACAGGAATCATTTGAGTCCGCCAAGTGTCTTGCCTATGGCCTCCCACTGAGCATGATGGCTTTGATTGCAAAGATAAAAATTCACAACATTTTAAAAAAAGAAAAAGAAAAAAAAGAGAGAAATAGAATGAATAAGCTACATCTTGAGTAATTTGGAAAGTGCCTTCAACACATTTATTATGTAAATTGCAAAAAATGGGCTTGCAGCAGGGGGCTAAAGAACCCACTGTGACTTCTGCTTTAATTGGGACTAAGGGTTAATGGAAAAGAGCAGTTTTCAAAATGCACTAGCCCTGTTGTGAATCTAAAACTAAGGGAGATTAGTCTTTGTGAACTCTCACTGTTAGACTTGATACCTGTCAGTAAAACATGATGTGGATCTTATTGTTATAAGCATGTGCTTTTAAATCTCGCCCAATATCTGATTAATAATATTAGCCAATGATTAGGTATTCTGTCAACCTAGATTAAAATAGTATACAAGTAGCTATGAAGAGGAGGAGAAGGAAAACTTTAAAGCAGTGTTTCCCAAACTTGAGTCTCCAGCTGTTTTTGGACTACAATTTTCATCATCGCTAGCTAGCAAGGCCAGTGGTCAGGGATGATGGGAATTTTAGTCCAAAAACAGCTGGAGACCCAAATCTGGGAAACACTGCTTTAAAGTGCTCACACACAGGGTGGGGAATGGGGAGCATGGAGCTGGGCCACAGGATTTTGGGGGAGCCTAGCCCCCTCCTCGATTTGTTTTGGGGGGCTGAAGACCCCTCAACCCCCACCACTTGGCACGCCTGCAGGCCTTCAGGAGGAAAGATTGGAAAGGAAGCTTTGCTTAATTATGAAATACTGTATCACAAAGCTGCTTTATTCAGAGATGAGCCATTGGGTTATGTAGATCAATATGATCTACACCAAGAGTGGGAAGCCTTTTATGGGTCAAGGGCTTGGTGGAAAACTATTGGAGGCCACATTTCAGTCGGGAGCAGAGCCAGTCCCACCCACAAAGACAAAATCATTTTCACAGAATCCGATTTCCCATGAAAACACAGGGATATATCTAATTCTTAGTAGATGTGCTCAAGTTTTACCTCCCATTTCCCACATAGAAACAACTGTAAACATTTCTTAACATTGCCCAGCATCCTTTATATGTCTCAGCAGAAGAATGCAAATAATGCCAGTGCTTGGCTGAACTGCAAGCCCTGTTTTATAGGTATTCAAACCCTCAAATTCCAAAATGCAAATGCATCCTGATAATTGCGTGCATGCAGTTGGAAAATGCACAGACAGCTTTTTGCATATTTACAGTGGTACCTCTACTTACAAATTTAATGCATTCCAAATGCACATTTGTAAGTCAAAAAAGTTTGTAAGTCGAATCCCATAGGAATGCATTGGGAGAAAAAAATTGTAAGTAGAAGCAACCCTATCAAAAAATTCGTAAGTAGAAAAAATCCTATCTAAACCACATCCAAGATGGCGGATGAAGCTCCATTCGTAAGTAGAGTTATTCGTAAGTAGAGGTACCACTGTACATGGAACACACCTACCTCTCTGCTGAGTTGTTTTCACTTCTGATCTATATTCTACTTGCAAACGAAGGAGCTGCAATTGCACACTTTGCCGAACATCAACACCCCATTCCTTGCTCCTCCTAGTGAACAGCTGATGGATGGGAAGGAACCTACAATGTTGGCTGGGAACCAACTGCATCCAGTCCCTGAAATATCCCTGCCAACACTATTTCTCAGCAGCCCTGTAGGGATACAGACTTTCCCAACCCCACATGGATATGTTGGGGATTGAACCTTGGGCATTCTGTATGCAGCACATGTGCTGTTCCACTGAGCTGTGGCTCTTGGCTAGCATGCATTGCTAGTTTTCCAGTGGAATATACTGAAATTAAGGACCATGATCTGAAATTCAGTTTAACATATGTAGTGTAATCCGAGGCTCTGGTTTTGTCAAAATGTCTACCAGCAAAACTTCATCTCCCCCCCCCCCAATGGAGATGTTCATTTATTTCACACTCGGCATCTGGGCATATCAGATGTTTTGTGCTACAAACCATATATCTTTAAGTCTTATCTGATCTCCCCATATGCTCTGGCCATCTGGAGCATTGCCTCATGCCCAGTATAAGTGAGAACAGCCTGGAAACGTTCATATTTTGTTCTGTACAGACACTTCTATGGAATTAGTCACTGCAGAGTTTTGCAGACCTCTCCAGATATTATTAGCACACACTTACATGGCTATCTCGCACAATTTCAGCTGCCTAGGTGTGTGTAGAGCATTCTTCTACTGTACTGGTGCTGCTCTGATGACAATTTGTCCCATGATCTTTTATTTCTTAATATTTTTTAAAAAAATGAATTTTAATTGTAGGAACATCCTAAGAGCCTGCTAGATCACACCAGTGCTCCATTTAGTCCATCATCATGTGCTCACTATGGCCAACCACATGTCTAAGGGAAGCCTGAAAGCAGGATGTGAGCACAACAGCACCATGCGTGCCTGAAATTCCCAACAACTGATATTCAGAGAGCACAACCATTGATAACTTTATTATCCATGAATTTGTCTGATCCTCATTTTTAAGCCATCCAAGTTGGTGGCCATGACCACATCTTCTGGGAGTGAATTCCATATGTTGTTCTATTACATGTGGGAAAGCAGCCAAATATATTATTTCCTGGGCCCAGAAATACAAGCTTCAGATGATCGTGCTTGTCTCACAAAAGTAAGTATTGCAAACCTAATCCTTCTTGGATTAAAGTCTTTGCTTCCCTGGGCAGTGCTACATCGAAGCCATCATCTGCCCTTAAGGTAGAGGTTTTCAACCTTTTTGAGTTCATGGCTCCCTTGACCAACTGCATCCTTTCTGTGGCACTCAGGACTCCAGTTATGTCAACCCTTACCTGCAAAGGTGGCAGCCCTTCACCCTTTTTAGAACACATTCCATTGTGGAGCTTTCCTCTCCTCTCCTTGTGGAGCCTCCTCTCATCACCCTTCTCCTTGGAAGTCCTTTGGGCGGCAGCAGCTGCCGCCCCTGGTCTCTGAGCTGCCCCCCTGCCCCAAAGAGATGTTCCTCCTCACACTGCCCCACAGGGGCCTGGGAAGCACCCCCTGGCCAGCCTCAGAGGCACAATTCGCCTGTGGAGCTTGTAGCCAGGGCTGCTGTGCAAGCCTTTGGGAGGCAGATACACGAGAGGGCATTAGAGGAGGGAGGGAAGGGAAGAGGGATAGAGGCCAGTGTTGCCCACGGCACCCCTGGCCATCATTCAAGGCACCCTAAGGTGCCACAGCACACTGGTTGAAAACCACTGCCAGCTGAGGAACAGCTGAGGACAAGCAGCCTCATAATTACAGTGGTACCTCAGGTTACAAACACAGACTCCACTAACCCGGAAGTAGTACCCCGGGTTAAGAACTTTACCTCAGGATGAAACAGAAATTGTGCAGCAGCGGCAGCGGAGCCCCATTAGCTAAAATAGTACCTCAGGTTAAGAACCGTTTCAGGTTAAGAACAGACCTCGGAACGAATTAAGTACGCCACCAGAGGTACCACTGTATATTTTCCCTTGAGCTCATCTCCCATTTCTTAAGTTGAGGTGAATATCCATAAACAGGCTTGTGACTGGCTCTATAAGATTATAAGCAGCCGCTGGCTGACTGTTATGGTTTCCTCTCAGAACTAGGTAACCTCCAGCTTCCCCAACTTCCTGCTGCTGCGTTAGGACCAAGTGCTCCTTGGTTCCAGTGAAGGGAAAGAGAGATTCTCCTTTGATCCCTCCAACTTGCCATTCACCTGGGAGTCACCAAGCCAGGCTGAGTATCTGTAGCCATGCTTCTTTTCCCTTGGTGCAGACCCAACCTTTTCCTGTTCTACAGGCTGTAAATTTCTTCCAATGTTTACATGGCCTGAGGTCAGCCAATGACACGTCTCTCCTCACTCAATGCTTCCTCAGACTCTAGTCATGTGTTGGAGGGAAGGGAGATGCACATACTCCCAGTGCCCACTTATGATATCAGGAACAGGTGCCAGGACTTGCACCTACCGCAATATTTTGCAGACTCAGCGGAGGAAGGAAGACTCACGAAGCTCTAGCTGTTTCTAAGATCATGCCAGATAAGATTTCCCCTCCATTCTCCCCATGCAATCAGAAACACTCTGTCTCTCTATTCTCATTATCAGTCAAACACCATCCCATTTCTCTCCCATTTCCTAACCTGACTGTTACTGTTGCTCCAGTAGTAAGAGGAAGGAAAGGGGAGACTCTGCTTTCATCTTGGGGACTAATATTCAGTGCAAGGCACAAGTAGTCTTAGGGAAATTACACTGCCTCATTCAAGTACAGTGGTACCTCGACTTACGAACGACTCGACAACTGAATTCTTCGACTTACGAATGGGGCAAATGGCCTCACGCTTACGAATTTCTCGACATCTGAACAGAAACCGCGGCTGTTTTAGATAGGGTTTTTTGACTTACGAATTTTTAGATGGGGTTGCTTCAACTTACAAATGTTTCCATTTCCAATGCATTCCTACGGGAAATCACATTTCCAATGGTGCTTTTCGACTTACGAATTTTTCGATCTACGAAGGTGCCTTCAGAACGGATTAAATTCGTAAGTTGAGGCACCACTGTATGCTTGGGGGACCAAGTGTCAGAGAATGTAGGAGGGTGAACCATGTTCCCTCACACATAGCTGCTAAAGCAGCAGGAAGATGTGCAGATGGGGATCCTTGGAAAAGTATGTGTTTCAGAATTTTGCAAGGCAGTTCTCCAACCCAAAAATGTGGGCAACAAAAAGCATATAACAGGGCTAAGTGTTTACGTAATGAAAATAACATTCAAGAAAGCGTTGTATTAGATTGCTTGCAACAATATGCATATGAGACCAAATTGCATATACTGCAAAACATTAGTGTGCATATCAGAAAAATGCACGCTAAAATGCTGATGGGTTTGCATTGGGGATTATTTTATTTTTTAAAAATGCAAATTGATATGGAAATGAAGCAAGTATTGCTGGAAAAATGAGAAACCAAAATCGACAGATTCATTCAGCCCTATTTGGAGAGAATGATGAGGACCTTTTCCTCACAATGTTTAGATTTTTCTGAGTTTTTGCAAAATAGAAAAGAAAAAAAGCACAGCCTTGAATAAGAAAATCTGCATCGTAAATTAGGTATCAGAGTGAATAAGGAAAGCAGGCTGCAAAAAGCAATAGAATTAGACAAATGATAAGAGAATAAATAAGGGAGGTTAAAAAAAGCCTTGTCCTTTCTTCTATTATTAGGCAATTTCAAAAGTGGAAAAATAATCAAGGCTGCATATGCCCTGGTCTTCATCCCAGCAGGCACTGGGTGAGATCAGTCTGAAAGAAGGTGCAAGGATCAGTAATTTTACTGATGGCCAGGGGCATCAGACCTCCGAGTAAACATTCACAATTATTTTTAGATAAAAGTTTACACAATAATGAAAAATAGAGCAATGTCTTGCAGTGATGGTGCTGGGGCCCAAAGTTAAGCACAGCAGGAGAGGAGAGTTAGAGAGTTAGAGAGTTAGAGAGCTTTCACGAAAGGAATATCATGGGAACCAAACTGGATGTGTTGCACAAATGACTCTCGCAGCTTCCTTGAATCCCTAAATATTGAAATACGAATGTGAGCTTTGGAGCATTTGCTATCTGGCAATAGAAGTAATGTCGCAAAGTCATTACAGGCTTCGTGTGCTTAATGTGGATGCTTTTCAATTAAAATTAGCTAGATGCGAATGCATCCCATCATACAACAAAAATGCAGAAAGTCTCCTGTGATAATATCTTTTCACAGCTATGCACAACATAGACCTCCAGTAACTGATGCTTTTCATCTCATGAAGAGCTGAGCTACCATCAACTGAATCACACGGTACAATCCTAGCTGAACCATGTTTGCAGGAGTAGGAAAAAATCCTTCCTATTAACAATACTTCTTCTTCTTCTTCTTCTTCTTCTTCTTCTTCTTCTTCTTCTTCTTCTTCTTCTTCTTCTTCTTCTTCTTCTTCTTCTTCATGGGAGTGACTAAGTTTTCAACGCAGACTTCTTCCTGTTACTTTTCTATATACAGAAGCTTTGGTGTTTTAGATGTGGGGGAACTATCCGGTGTATGAACCCCCACCTGCTCTCTGCTGTCCCAGGAAAGGGATGCAATATTTCATTGTCCTGGGACTCAGCTATACAGCTGCAAATTTAACATTTAAAGTGTGTTTTAAGTGTGTTATGCAAATCACCAGGTGGCGATGGGGAACTTAATGGCATATTCAAAATATTTTTTTAAAACACTTAAAAAAACATCAACAAGCATTTTCACAGCGTTTTTCATTTGCGTGTGGAGGTCCCCAAAACCACCCCTCAAATATCTCACACCATAGACAGAATTTTTGTTTAATTGTTTTTGGCATGAATTTGGCCACAACTTTTATTGAAATACAATATCAAACAAGTGAGTGGTTGCGTAGGCATTGGTTCTCCAACTGTCACCTAAGGACAGAAATAAACTCGCCTTGTCAACAAGGGGAAACCCTACAGGGAGAGACAGGGAGTCGGGTCCAATAGGCTCTCCCCTCTCCCCTCAGGCTCCCAGGGGCTCATGCGTGTTGCTGGTCCCCTACCGGGGTTATGGACACTGCATAGAGTCCCTGTATTCCTGACCGCAATTTCCCCTAACTCACGCATTAACACAAGGGGACAACAAAGTCAACAGACCCCATATACAAGCAATAACCAATGCCTAACCACCAACCTTACAAGTTGTGACTATGGCACTGTGGGTTAAACCACTGAGCCTAGGGCTTGCTGATCAGAAAGTCGGCGGTTCAAATCCCTGTGATGGGGTTAGCTCCCGTTGCTTGGTCCCAGCTCCTGCCTACCTAGCAGTTCGAAAGCACATCAAAATGCAAGTAGAGAAATAGGAACCGCTACAGCGGGAAGGTAAATGGTGTTTCCATGTGCTGCTCTGGTTTGCCAGAAGCGGCTTTGTCATGCTGGCCACATGACCTGGAAGCTATACGCCGACTCCCTCGACCAATAATGCAAGATGAACGTGCAACCCCAGAGTCGGTCACGACTGGACCTAATGGTCAGGGGTCCCTTTACCTTTAGGCCAGCCAATCAGCCAAATTGAAAAATTCCTACCAGGCCCCTGAATACAGGCGACCCCATGAGAGGCACAGCAATGTCAACACAGAGGCCTAAAAACAGCGGAGGGAGGGTGGGGACCCGAAAATGCAGCCAAAGAGAAAGAGAATCCTCTCTCTTTGGCTTTTATACCAAAGGGGCTGACCCATCAAATTGCAACATCCAAATTTGCCCAGCAACAGCCGAGTGACCACTCATGCCCCCACCTTTGGAAACCCAGGAGTGGTTTGCTAAGCCCCCACCACAAATAGTGCTCACCATGATGGTGAACCCGCAATGTCTAGAGTCCACCTTGCTGAACTCTAGATTTGATCTAAGGATGCAGGGGTGGCCAATCCTGTTTCACAGCCTGAGCCGAAATGCGAATTGCCACCTCCTGCTCACCCTGCCCCTTCCAGTGCCACTGTACACCAGCTCTTGCCAGCAATCAGCATTGCTGACTGGCCTCTCTCTCTCTGGGTGGGGGTTAGCCGATCGGCAATGTGGGACGCAGCAATGCGCCGACTCTCGACGAACTTAGTGGGAGCTGGGGTGCTCCTCAAAGTGTTGCTGCTTGGGGTGGGGAAGGTGGAAAGCGATGTCATGCACCAGAATGCATCCCTCTTGGTGGTGGGGTGGGGTGGGGTGGGGTGCTTCCTCTGTCAATTCTGCAGCCTGAGGTGGACGTGTATGGATGTGACAGTTTTAAAACGTCTCAAGACCTAGAATGCCTCGTTCCCGATTTAGCTGTTTGTATGTTGTGGAGGACACCACAGCTCGGGCCTTTGTCTAGCGTGGTTTTGGAGATCTCAACTTTTTAGCTGCTGCACAAAATAATGGCAACCTGCCTTTTGGCAGAGGTGATCTACTAGAACATATTGCAAAGTTCCTCTACACTGGTTCCATTTTACCTTTCAGGTCCAGAGTTCACTTTTGCACTAAAATGTATCCTTCCTTAAGTTCCATCACAACCCTGAGCATCCCCTTGACCACACAAACCTTTGCCAAGAGCACACAATGACAACTAAGAGTGAATTGTTCTTAGCATTATTGCTCCCCTTGGAGATTCATGGAAGTTAGAGCTTGAGTATTTTCTATAACCAAACACTAAGATATTATTTGAGCTGGCTTTTACTGACCAAAGTTAACAAGAAACAGTCAGTTTAATGTATTATAGGGTGCATGATTGAACTGCTATTTTAACCATAGTTGTGAAAACCAAAGAGAGGGTGGGCTGGGGTGATGTTGTTGCTTGATGATGATGATGTTGGAAGCCCCTCAGAGTGTCTAGGGAAACCCAGCCAGCTGGGTGTGGTATAAATAAATTATTATTATTATTATTAAGCAACTAATAATGACCAGAATGCTATTTTGTTGCTTCTTTGTCTCTCCCCACCTCCCCGTATAACACTTCTTGCAACATTCCTGAGAAGGATCACTCCATGCAAATCTTATTACTATTTCTATCATCTGTGCTTCATGTTAACAAGCCCCAAAGCTGCCTGGGAGTCTCATGGGAAGTTATATAAAATCCACAAACACAAGTTTTCAGTGGTGTGATATAATTCAGGAACCCAGAAAAGCCTATCAGCAGGAATGGAGTATAACCCAAGGCATGGCTGCTAGCGCTTCTCCTAACAAATTATATCTAGGATGGGACTAACCCCTAGAGTTTGTCTTGCTATTCCTTTGCCATCTGAAATTAAGTTGGAAAAGAGCCCTTTTTGGCAAGATGAACTATTCCTCTGACAGAATTGTTTGGGGGATATTTTTCTTAATGAATTCCTCCATATCCTTTTTTCCCTCCCTCTTAAAAATATGTTTTGATCAAGATGAAAAGTAAAGTTTTTGATCAAAGTCTGCTGCAATATTTTTTTTTTAAAAAAAAGTCTACGAAGAAATGCAAATTCCTTCTTTTAATCAATCATTTAAATAAAAGGGACTTGCTGTCTGTCACATGCTCATTTTTTATTGATCATTAAAACAAAGGTTGCGAATAGATTCATGATTTAGCTGATTTAGAACTTAATTGACGTACATTTTTTGTAGAAAATAAATTTAACGTTTTTAATACTTTGGTTGTACATTTAGAACAACAGTTCAGTTGGCTTAGGCATTCACTTGCATACTGTGTCAGAAGCAGAACACAGGATTAAATAGGTGCTTGTGGATGACTCAAACAAGCAAGTCATGCTGCAAACAATACCTTTTTGGGGGGGGGGAATATCTTGCAGGTTTTTTTTTAACCAACAGCAACTGGGAATGCATTCCTTCATGGCACCCATTACAGTGGTACCTTGCTTCTCAAACTTAATCCGTTCCAGAAGTCCGTTCCAAAACCAAAGCATTCAAAAACCAAGGCGTTCTTTCCCATAGAAAGTAATGCAAAATGGATGAATCTGCTCCAGACTTTTAAAAACAACCCATAAAACAACAATTTAACATGAATTTTACTATCTAACGAGACCAGTGATCCATAAAATGAAAGCAATAATCAATGTACTGTACTAATTATTTTTCTTCTTCCCTGCACTGATGATAGTCATTGTTTGGATGGGCGGCTTTCATCCATTTCTGCAGTCACACAATCAATCGATCAGTAGCTGAACTAGGTTCCACACAGTCACAAAAACAAATTAACTGAAAAAGCCTCAAAAACAAAAACACAAAATAAATAGCAAAAACAAAAGTGCCAAACTTAATCCATTCCGGAAGTCTGTTTGACTTCCGAAATGTTCAAAAACCAGGGCGCGGCTTCTGACTGGTGCAGGTGCCCCGGAAACAATAGCCAACAACCGCACCAGATGTTCAGATTCCGAAAAACATTCGCAAATCAGAACACTTATTTCCAGGTTTTTGACGTTTGAGAACCAAGGCATTCGAGAACCAAGGTATCACTGTATATTTCTGGCTTTTTAAATGTATTTCCTTTAGTATAGAGCCGATGAGGAAAGCCAGCCTTCAGGAGCAAAGAGGGCTAATAGTTATTTTCAAAGAACTGGGCTAATTCAATGAGGACAAGACTATCAACATCTATTTGCTCAAATAGTTGGAAGGATCCATCCTCATTGTTAATCCGTCAATTAACTTGTAGAGACACAGAGTGAATGATAAACTGAGTGCTAGATTAGTATTCAGTCCCATCAATGCTTTCTTAAATATCTAGACCGGGGTGCTGTTGGAGGAGAAAGGCACAGTTCTTGAGAATGAACTGTGTCTCAACCAGCAGCACATGCATACTGAACTGAATCTTATGCTGATCTCATGCTCTAGCTCCATTAATTGTGGTGCTTGCGGAAGGTATTTCTCATCCATTATTCAAAAGAGGGAAAATTAAAAAAAAACTTTTAAATAAAAATTAATAATGACTTCCAGAAAATGAAGACAGTAACATGACAGTAATTATTGTGAATCGTGATGAACAGTAGATGCACACATTTGGTACAATGGATAACATTCACGATTTCTAACATTGTTCTTTTGCATCATCTCTTTTTCGATTATTCTGTTTTGCTCCCTGCAACAGAATATTAACATACACTGAAAGAGCAGACCAAACAGTATCAAACTTTCTTGTGTGTGTGTATACATATATGATGGCTGACCTATTCATTGTCTGTGGCAGAGCAGTCCTTTGTGACATTAATGTTTGGTTTAGATCCTGACTTTGCTTCCCATGAATGGAAGGACTATTTCTATCTGTGAAAGGTTTTTGATCCGTTGGAGGAATCCTCGTGGTGGAAGGAGAGAAGAAGAGGGAAGAAGAGATATTTGTTGATTCCCTCCTCCATCTGAAGCCCTCTATGACCTCAATATGTCTGCCCTTGAAGATCCGGAGACCTTTCAGAACAGCATAGGAAGTGGTTCAAGGAGTTGTGGGGGGAAACTGGCAAGCATTTCCTCCTCTCCCCCCTTCTGCCACTGAGAACATCTTGAGCAGAATTTCATTTTAACGGCGGGGAAGTCTTTGGTGCAACCCAGTGTCTCTGGTCTTGAAATGGATTCATTTGGTCCATTGTGCCCCAATAGTTGAAATTGTGATGAAACTAGACATCATAATGGTGTCAGGGAATGGTCTGAAGACGAAGACTGGGGAATGCATTCTATGGCCGTCCGGCTTCTCTCCGATGGAGAGCTGGAGGGGGAAGAGTCGCCCACCTTGTCCACAGCGTGTTCAGAAGCGGAGAGAGAGACAGCAGCTGAACAGCTTAGGGAGGAGTTACCCAGTTTTGAGATAATGACAAGAGAACCAGAAGGGAGGGAAGTTGGGATGTCTCTGGAAAGCATGGGGGATTCCCCCCCCCCTCACCATAGACTTGGAGGTCTGGACGTATCAGAGAGCAAAGGAGTCAGAGGGAGGGAGGAGCTTCCCGTTGGTGCTCAAAATGTTGCAGAAGTCAGAAGGAGGATTAGACTGGCCAACTGCCCTTCTTGCGGAGAGCTGTGTATTTGTGCTCGCAACATGATGCCGTAATAAAAGGACTATAAATCTATCAACTGCTCGTTAATTCTTATCTGTGAAGTTACCGAAGGGAGGGGAGGACTCTCCATGCCTGACAAGTGGAAACACAGCTGCCATTAAAAATGACAGCCCAATTTCTCACACTTACTCTTTCTTCAGTAACAACTAATAAAATATCTGTTGATAAGAGCACAAGAGGAGCTCTGTTGTATGAGATGCAAACACCCTGTACTCACAGCGGGAAGACTGTAAGCAGGACCTGGGTGCAAGAGGCAGAAAGATATCTATCCTGCCCATTAGCCAGTGATAGATGACACAGAGTTAATATTGTATGGTGGTAGTCAGTCTCATGTCTGCCTAATGGTACCCTGACCATTTGCGGTTGAATGTTACAAATCAGCAAGAGTGTGGCCAGTTGCAAAGTTGTCTTCACATTTCTCTGCAAGGTTGCCAATCGGGTTTTGCTGCAAATCAGATTGGGTGTTTGGAAGAAGCCTTCAGAATTTAATTTTCCGCCCAGAAGAGATTATCTATCCTACTTATTTCTTCACCACAGGACACTGGAGCGAATGACATTTATATATTCTAGATGGCAGAAGGTGGGTTCAAATATTATTTGGCTAGCATGATAAAAAATTGATTTGATTTATGTGGTCCATCCATCTAGGGAGTCAGACACTGGACAAATACTTCAAGATAATATTTTGAGGTGTCAAATTCACTGTAAAAGCAAACAGAGAGGTTGCAACTGTAGAATAGGGTAGTTCACCTATGGGAGAAACGTTTCTCCAGATGGTGATATGTTATGATACAAAATGCCCTGACAAATACTGCAAACTGAAAAGAAAAGAAAAGAAAAGAAAAGCAGAATGTGGTGGAATTCGGTACAGTATATTCTAACAGAAAACAAAAACCAAAGCAGATATTTCTTGTAGAAGAAATTATTTAATTGACAGGAAATAACATCTTGTTTTAAGATGGAGTTTAGGGTTTCCATATTTTGAAGAGCAAAAAGGTGGACACATCTGCTGACTTCTGCTTTTAACTATGGGTATGTATAATGAGAGTCCCTATGCCGACTCTCATTATACATACCCATGAAAAAAAGAATGTGTCCTGGGAAAAAAGGAAATATGGCAAGCCTAACAAGGTTTGACTTTTAAATAACTGGATCAACTGTTAGAATGTATTGACTGAGTATTTAAAAATTTCTTGTTTTTTTAAACTTTTCTGGAATGAGTAAAAGAGAGGTTTTTGGGTGTTTTTTTACAATATGTGTGGATCTCAGGAATGAAGGGGAAAGATAGCAAGCACCTACCTATTTATTCTTCCTTGTTGCTAATAGCATGAATTGGGGTTTGTTTATGAAATGTTCATATCCCTGTGGAGAGCTCAGGAAAAAAAGCCAGCAATCATCAAGTGCTATAGGGCCATAAACTGTCTCCAGCTTTGGGCAAGCTTAACTATAATCTAAAATAAATTTCCCATGACCAATAAGTGCTGTCTCCAAATTGTGTCTGTATCCAAATGAGCCAGCAAAACTAATAAGCCAAAATATAGCTATTTTTGTTTCTGTTAGAATAATGAATGATGCCAATACTGTGTTTATATCTTGTGCTTCTCCCGTGTATAAAATCAGGGATGAATTAAAGCCTCAAGATAAATATTTTATCGATCGGCTAACCAAGCTTTGCAAATGTTGTTTCTGCTATAACCCGGCTACATTATCACATGTGTAATTTGAGAACTGAAGATCCAGAAAAAAAACCAGTCCCTTCCCTTTTGTTTGCTTGTAAAATTCCCTGTGCTCATCCCTTTTTTCCATCCGCGGCTGCTTCCCAGGAATGGCTCCTCTTCTTTGTGTGCAGGTAAGCCTACCTGAACCTACCTGGCCAATCCCCCTGGCATGCCTCCCCTTGGCTGGATTGGTCAGCTAACTGAGTGGGCGGCGACTCCAGCCTCCAGCCTCAGGTAGGCAGTGCCAGCTTCCAAACTCCAGAACTGCCTCAGGGATACCAGGGGGGCTGCACGCGACTGCGCAAATTGCGCCTCCCCTTTCATGTTGGGGAAACGGACATTTTCCATCCTCTCACTTTCTTTCTTTCTTTCTTTCTTTCTTTCTTTCTTTCTTTCTTTCTCTTTCTTTCTTTTTGCTGTTTTTTTTTATTAAAGGTTTTTTCAGTTTACAAAGACATGGGCAGTGTCTCTCATAGCATTTTTACAGATCAGTTTCATTTGTTGAGACATTGGGGAGGAAAAGGGGGGGAGCGGTAGATAAATCCTCTCACTTTCACTTCTCCCGCACGTATCTCTCCTTCATGCACACCCTTCACACATTCAGTCAAGCGATTTCAGTGTGATGTTGCAGGGTACTCCCTTCTTTGCAACCCTTCCTGAAACAACTCCATCTGGTTTCTAAATCTAATGTGTGGGCAGATTTCTCTAAAAATGTATGAGCGGCAGCAGTGTTTGCAAACATTCCATAGCACCTCAGCAGCTGAGCCAGTGGCTAGGGAGGGCTCACTGCAAAAGACAGAAGAGAGAGCACTGATAACCAATCGATATCGAAGCTTTCAAGAATGCAGACTGTATTTAGCTCAATTCACTTCTCCTATATGCTTATTTGACTTTTGAACTAAGTTCTTCTGCATATCTACATAGTACCTATTTTTTTATTCTTTTTATTGCAAAACAGTTTACATAAAACAGTACAGACCAAAAAAAGAACAGTACGTAAGTACTGTAACAACTACACACACACACTAACAACAAATCTTCTAACTTCACACACACTTTTGACTTTTGATTCACCTTGTTGTGCTAGCCAGAAGTGTAGCATGGAGGGGCTGTTACCCTGGACACAGGGTGAGTTAGGGGAAGTCCCTAGGGTTGCCAGACTCAATAGAGGACAGGACTTCTGTGCCTTTAATTGCCCTGCTCTCTTTTGAGTCTGGAAACCTTAAAGAGAAACCAGCAGACCCTTTGTTTAATTTCCCAGCAAAGGGTCTGCTGGTTTCTCTTTAAGGTTTCCAGACTCAAAAGAGAGCAGGGCAATTAAAAGCACAGAAGTCCTGTCCTCTATTGAGTCTGGCAACCCTAGAAGTCCCTAAGTCCGCAAGGGTTTGAGACTCATCAACTATCTTTACCTGGTTCAGCAGGTCAATCAAAGCTGTTTCCCAGGGTGTGATTACTGTTGAATGATGACAGCTTCTAGGAGCCACAAATGAGAGCTGAGTGCACTCAGTATTAGCCTTCCCCTATCTCCCAAAAACATTATGTTTATGTGTGTGCCACAATATTTGCATAAAATGAGCAAAACTGCAGGGGAACAAGTAATTTTCAGCAGTACAGATGGGTACGGTACTGCCATTCCAAATGAGCATCCATCTTTCCTTTCATTGTAGATGGATTCTGCAACATCAGGCTTTTTTGTAAAAGCTGTATTCCGCAGCACTCTGGAAAATCTTTGGTTAGGTGCAACCCTTGCTAATTTGCCATTAGTACAGATAAAAGAAAGAAATGAATAGTATACGCCAGTAACATCTAGCACTCTGCATTCTCTATCTATGGTTCTTTAGGCTTGGGGAAATTACACTTTAGTTATCTTGTGACTTCATCTGCTTCTAGTGTAATGATGTAGCTAGAATTGCTGCTTTTTTAAAAGTTTCCTTACCTGTTCAAACGGAAATGGATATCTTGCCAGAGTAAATGAGTCAATTCTGTACTGGACAGTCTTCAAGGCAGCAAAAAATGCCTGTCTGAGGATGGTGATTTGTAAGTCCTATCCTGAAGTTTTTTGTTTATTTTTCTCCGCAAAGGGTAGGCAACTGGTTGCTCCAACCCTTAATTTTTGGAAGGCGAAGGTTGTGCCCTCCATGCTATAGGGCAGGGACGTCCAACTCCCAAGAGACTGCAATCTACTCCCAGACAAAAGAACTGGCAGTGATCTACCCATTGGGATGGGGGGCAGACTGAGCATTTTTTTCCATCTGTGAAAGGTTAGACTAAGTTGCTGAGCTTTTTTTACGGGAGCAGGTCTAAGTTGTTGAGCTTCTTTAGAGGGGGGATTCCCAAGGCTGTTTAGCTTTTTAAAAAACAGTAAGTGTGCAGAATAATTTTAAATCGCTCACCAATGACACAACCACTAACGGACGAACGCAGCGCTAAAGCAGACAACAATGGAACACACACTAAACGCAATGCAGGGAAAGACAGATGGGAGCGGAAACATGATTCTGAACAATAAGAGCGATAAGGCAACTGCAATTGACCACAATCGTCCAGGGATCAACCTGCTGATCGTGGTCGACTTTTTGGACACCCCTGCAATAGATTATTTGTTCAGGTAATTTGTTGCATATTTAATATTTTGGGGAGGGTAAGTTCCTGAAGCTGCAACACAGGACTAATCACCTGCTGAATCAGGACCATAGAAGTGGTCTGATCCTCTCCCGATATTTCAGACAGTGATGTGCGGTCAGTGGACTAGGGACCCCTGCTATAGGGTGTAGAGTTTTAGGGTCTCAGCTGATCATTACTTCAGAAATTCAAGAGGGTTCTGAATTCCTCTCTAAATAAATAATTGGCCTTGCTTGCTATTATTCCTACTGTGTATGTTTGTGAGAGGTATGTTGGTCTTCTGTCCAAATTAGAATACACAGTGCTTTTTTTTTCGGTGGACACCAGGGTACGCATACCCCTAAACATTTTGTGAATCATTGTACTTTTGTCCATTTATTGCATTTATTTCCCCCGATTTGAACTATAATATGGTATTTTCTTGAGTCAAAATGAGAGTACCCCTAAACATTTTTTTAGATTAAAAAACACTGAAAACACAACTCCAACTCTTAAAATTACATTGTTGTTGTTTAGTTGTTTAGTCGTGTTTGACTCTTTGTGACCCCATGGACCAGAGCACGCCAGGCACTCCTGTCTTCCACTGCCTCCCGCAGTTTGGTCAAACTCATGTTTGTAGCTTCGAGAACACTGTCCAAGTGTCCAACCATCTAATCCTTTGTCGTCCCCTTCTCCTTGTGCCCTCCATCTTTCCCAACATCAGGGTCTTTTCCAGGGAATCTTCTCTTCTCATGAGGTGGCCAAAGTATTGGAGCTTCAGCCTCAGGATCTGTCCTTCCACTGATCACTCAGGGCTGATTTCCTTAAAATTACATAATGGAATGCTTACTCTGCCATCTTCGTGTTTGGTTCCTAGGCTCATTTTTCCATAGCAAGTTGCTGCTTTATATACACCTGCTAGAGAACATGATAGTAGCTATGATCCAATCAATGTCTTAATCGCAGTCAAAAATCCCTCTTTATGAGGCAGCTTCTTTGACCGACATGTTAAGTATCCATTATTCAAGATTTCCTAGGTTGAATCCACCTATTAGGACAGCCCATCAGAAAGCTATCTAGTCAATTATTTTGGCTGCACATAAAATTGCTCTTACAAAATAAAGACTTAATGTTATGCCCTCTGCCTTTGTGGATGGCTGTTATTATTATTATTATTATTATTATTATTATTATTATTATTATTATTATTATTAAAAAACTATCCTTGCAACAGCATTTTTGTGTGTTTAGTAAAATAGCTATAGAGGATATTGTCCACAATATTAACTAGTTTCTTTTATGTAAAGATCCTCATGAAAATATCTACTTGAGTTTGGCACAGGAATGACTGTTTAAATGAAATGAGTTTTGTGTGCTTTTTGCTATTAGACAAGGAGAATTATGTTACCTGCCTGTTTCTCTATTTGCACGGGCAGCTAGAAAGTTAAGAGCCAAATTTGCAGCTCAGCTCTGATGGTCTTCTACCTTTGTCATGGCTTATAGCTAAGAAAATAAATTTGCAGCCACCACTACTCTTGCTTGGCTCGCTGGGGAGGGGTGTGCGAGTGTGTGTTGAAACCAGCCTACTCTGTACAAAGACAACCTGCATATTCATTCCTCCATCCATTCTTGCCTCTTTCCCTGACCACCACTGTTATGCTCCCCCCAGAAAGTTTCCCAGAAGGGAATGTGGCACTTTGGCTAAAAAAATGCTCCCTATACCTGCCTTTTGTGCATTAAAACAACACCTTAAAATAATTATTAGTAATTACTATTGGCGATAACACCTTTCCAACAGGATTTAGTACTTGGCCGACAGTCTTTGTGACATGCTGGTGGGGTGGTTGTGCGTGGGAATGTATGGAGGGAGACATGCAGAGGGTGCAAATGGGCGAGTGAGCACCCTTCCAATCGATCCAGCTGCATGCCTGTTGCGTTCTCCTGATGCTGCCCTGCCAGCATGGGCTGGAAGACCCACATGAGGAAGCAGCATGGCAGACATGTGCCCTTCCAATCAGTCTGAGTGGAAGCGTGCATGCCTGTTGTGGCCTCTTCATGCCCTGCCAGCCCCATGTTGCTTGGCGAGGCTGGGATGTGGGATTGGATTCACAATGCAGTGTGGGGCTGGCAGGGGTTTTGTGAGGAGCAAAATGTGCCCTTGGAAAAACTGTGTCTGGGGCAACGGCCCCCTTCACCTTGCCCATTCTACACCTCAGCATGTTGATGTCGTAGAGCATGCGCAACTAGGGTTGCCAGACTCAATAGAGGACTGGACTTCTGTGCCTTTAATTGCCCTGCTCTCCTTTGAGTCTGGAAACCTTAAAGAGAAACCAGAAGACCCTTTGTTTAATTTCCAAGCAAAGGGTCTGCTGGTTTCTCTTTAAGGTTTCCAGACTCAAAAGAGAGCAGGGCAATTAATGGCACAGAAGTCCTGTCCTCTATTGAGTCTGGCAACCCTATGCGCAACCCACTATGTCCCAAAGAGTTTCATATTCAGCCACATTTTGCTTCTTGCCCCCTACCCCCAAAGTCAGAGTGCTGAAATAAAACATCTAAACCAACTTGGGGTCGGGGACATCATTTGTAAGGAAGCTTGTGATCTAGGAAGTGAATTGTGCATTAGAAGTATTCTAAACCATGCAGGGAGAAAAGAAAAGACCTCTGACACACAGATTATAGACAACAACTAAAGGCTACGGGAACTCTTGGAATATTCAGCATAATGCCAACAAACTGTGACTTCAAACACGTTCTTTTGACATGCAGAAAGCTAATCTCTCTTACAAAATAATAATAATCCTCATTTCTTTTCTATAACAAACAGCAAGCAAAAAGATCATGGTCTTCAGTTTTGCATAGGTGGGAAGTGCAGTAATGATGGCCTGAGCCCTAAGAGGATTATACCTGCATAAAAATCCATGGAGATTCTCTTATTTTGAACAGCTGGGTTTTGTCTGTTGCCAGGAAGAATAGTCAAGACAACCAAATGCAGATAAACAGATTATATTGATTAAGTATAACAACTTGAAGATCAGCAAAATGAATTAACTAGTCAGATTCAACCAATGTAACCAAATCCACTTTAGTTTGGGCAGGTGTTCATAATACATGGGGTAATTTATATCCCAGTCATTTGGGCAAGTTAACAGCCACGCACTGTGTGCATGCAACAGGGTTTCCTAAAATTCCCTCCTCCCCTCTGCATACACCTTGGGTGTAAGAGTCCAACAGATACACTGTAGCCCCTTTAGTCAACGTTCATCCCAATGTGTCCATCAGGCTGAAGGGCACCCCCAGCTCCTGCAAACCATGACTGACCACAGTGACTAAGGGATCCCCACAACTCAACACTGCTTCAGGTAAGGGTTCCATTCTTCCTGAAATCTTCTCACCACCCTGGACTACCGATTAGCCAGACTGAAGGAACAGCACTCAGACAGACAAACATCACCCAACTGCATGCAGCAGGAGAAAAAGAGAAGATCCAGCATCAAGTGGGGTCTCCCAAAAAAATTCCTACTCAGCCCCTGGAAGTGACAACTAGCTTGTAGGCCCATACTGTGAAAGTGTTTGGAGCCAAATAAATGGATAGAGCGGGCTTAAATAGCCTGTCACCATATCTCCGCATTGGATGAAATTACCCTCAGGCCATAATGTTCTCACCTAGGGAGATACCATCTTTCCTCGACTTCCAAGGAAGAAGAGGTGTGTGAAATTCATCTACCTCCCCTCTCCCATAAATGGAGAGGGTGGCATATAGGCTAGTCCCTGGAAATGATGGCACTGGGACCACCAGCTCTAGTGATGGGCACTATGATTTTGAAAACTGACCATGCAATTCTGCACACATCTTCTCAGAAGTCAATTGCACTCAGGGGTGCCAACTTGAATGAAATATGGGGGGGGGAGTAAGCCCCACCCCACATAATCAATCACAAGACACACCTCATTTGAATGGCAATGCCCATTATATTAATGGGGGCAGGCCTCTTAAATATTTTGTTGGGGGGTTGAAGGGACCTTGGACCTAGGAGTTGGCTCCTATGATTGAACTGAGTTCAATGGGTGTTACTTTCAGTTAAGTGTGTCTAGGACTGCATCCTAAGGCTGCAGTGCAATGTACACTCACTTGGGAGAGTTAAGGCCCAGCAATGCACTGTATTGCATTCTTCTCTCTGAGACAATGATGGAATCTACACACATATTAAAAAGGTTGTGAAAATGCTTTAAAAAGTTTTGAAAAATACATTGAGTTTTGCATAGCTCGCCGTCGCCATCTAGTGTTACATTTGTATGTTGTGCCTTACAACACATTTAAAACATTTTTATTTGCAGCTGTGTAGCTGAGTCCAATGTGTGTGCTTGCTGCTTAATGTGTGCTCTTAAGCAAAGCAAGCACTTGCACTGCACTTCATACCCGCAACATAAAGCGAACTGGGTTTCACCCTTATTAATTCCTATGGGATTAGCTACACTTAACTATGGATGGGCCATGATGCACAGAGCAGCACAAATTATTTGCAATGTGACACACTGTTTTCCTTGACCTGTGCATTGAAGCCCCCTTCATAATGTTTGCATGCAAAGAGGCATCATGGGATTGAAGGGACAGTGGGAGCACCCCTCTGGGAACATCCTTGAGGTCATGTGGTTTTCTTCACCTCCAGCATCCATGCATAAGGTGTTCCTGTTTGAGATGCAGTGGCCTCCAAGTACAGTGGTACCTCTGGTTAAGAACTTAATTCGTTCCGGAGGTCCGCTCTTAACCTGAAACTGTTCTTAACCTGAAGCACCACTTTAGCTAATGGGGCCTCCTGCTGCTGCCGCACCGTCGGAGCATTATTTCTGTTCTCATCCTGAAGCAATGTTCTTAACCCGGGGTAAGCGTACTATTTCTGGGTTAGCGGAGTTTGTAACCTGAAGCGTTTGTAACCTGAAGTGTTTGTAACCCCAGGTACCACTGTATAAACTTGTCCAGGAGATGGAACCTTGATTATCTAGGGTCCCAGCTCCAGGGTATGCATGCAGAGGCTCATGCACATAGACTTCTCCAGCTCTGGCCTCCATGCCTAATGTGTGGACATCAAGGGCAGAACAAAGGAACGCCAGAGAACACAATGCCTTCAATCACATGAAGGGGGATACATAGCTTAGCAGTGTGACATGGTAATATTAATTGGGCTATGGTCTATGGCTGAGCTTGGTACCTCATAAGCTTCTTTCCCAGGATTTTATTCCTGGCTCCTGAATTGCAAAATGAATGAATAAATAGAAATCATTCTGTTTACTCTGGGGAATAGCTGTCCATTACAAGTAATGTTTGTAAGAGTGCCCTGACGTATTATCTTTTAAAGCTAAAAATGATTCATCCAGGAGTATGCATAAGTGATAATTGTGCCCTTCTCTCCAACCCATTTTCTATTAGAAAGCACAGTGTAGTGCGGGGAAATTGTGCAAGTGAATAATTAATTAGTTGGCATACTTTGTTTTGTTCCCTTCCATTTTATATTTTATGCACCTTCCTGACCAGCGTAACATCTCAGTTTATTAAGCTGAGAAATGCACAAGCATTATGCCTTGTGCAACCATTTCACTCCTCATTTCTTGGCGTGCTGCAGTTGAAGATTTGTAGGGCTAATTAACCATGGTTTCTCATTACAGACAAATGGGGAAACTATGGCAGGCATCCCCAAACTGCGGCCCTCCAGATGTTTTGGCCTACAACTCCCATGATCCCTAGCTAACAGGACCAGCGGTCAGGGATGATGGGAATTGTAGTCCAAAACATCTGGAGGACCGAAGTTTGGGGATGCTTGAACTATGGTTGTGAGAACTGGGGAAAACAAGGGTCTGAAATCAGAGTTTCAGCTACATGGGACATTCTGAACCTCATTCTCAGAAAGTCCCAAGTGAGTGATCTAACAATCCCGATACCAGGCATCCCCAAACTGTGGCCCTCCAGATGTTTTGGCCTACAACTCCCACAATCCCTAGCTAACAGGACCAGTGGTCAGGGAAGATGGGAATTGTAGTCCAAAACATATGGATGGCCGGAGTTTGGGGATGCCTGGCCTATACAATACAATAGGCTGGTTTCCTACTAATTTAGGTGGCTTGGTTCCTTTTGCTGCTAAATTGTGTGTGTGTGTGTGTGTGTGTGTGTGTGTGTGTGTGTGTGTGTGTGTGTAAAATAGGCTGTGCTCATTGAGTTTTAAATGGTCTTGTGACTGACTGGATAATTTTGATTGTATGGCTTCAAGGTTTTGAGCTTTTTTTTTAAGTTTAGATATTTTGCCAAGGAACAGAAGATATTAAAAAATAAGTAAGGATTGATAGGGGAAGGGGTGCTCATTTTTTATTTCTATCCTGACTGTTTGGCTACACTTTCCACAACTTTAGAATTTTTTTCCTGCTGGGTGCCCACCATTTCCTTGAGTTATTTCTACCTTGGTAAAAATATTGCTGAAGCTAGTTGCTCATTCTGGATTTCTGGTGGGTTGCGGGTGGGGAACGAGCATACAAACATTTGCAAAAACCAATGGTATTCATCAGCTCAGCCAGAACATCAATCAAGGCAGGCATTTGTAAAATAATATAGCTATGCATATATGCTCTTGTAATTGATTGATATGCCCTCCATCTCACATGGCTCTCTGCACTTGCATTTCCACTGCACTTACCTGCTGGTCTCTCACAGATGAATCGTGACTATGTCTGTTTTGACAAATGTAGTTGTGGCATATTAAAGTAGATTTTGGAATATAAATACAGTAACTTGGCTCAGGCGGGCCCCTTCGCCTCTAAAAGTAGCTTGCCACCAACAATGAATCACTAGCAGGTTGTCTGTGGGTTCTGTTGAGTCTTTAAAATTGTGTGTCACAAAAAAAGATGATGATGATTTGGTCCCTCGGCACAAGTCCGCTTACCCTTTCAGGTGTGGCGGCATTGCGGGATGGCAGGGATTCCTCACATGGGCTTAGTTTTACTAATTGCAGATTACAGCTTCTTCCTTAAACATTCAAACAAACAGTGTTTTTCTCTTTCCAGTCCTCGCTCTCAGCCTTCTGTACATGACCCAGCCAGGCCCTGCAGCTCCTTCTGAGAGGTTTCCACTTTCTCCTTCGGGGAAACTTCTCCTTACTGCTTCTTTGGGAGAACATCAACTTCTGTACTTCTTTCCGTCACATACATTCACACAGAAACATTAGCTCACCTCTCCTTTATTGAGGAGAGAGAGAGAGAGAGAGAGAGAGAGAGAGAGAGAGAGAGAGAGAGAGAGAGAGAGAGATCTAACACATTCTCTTCTTCAGTGTTTGTGGTGATGCAGTCATTGCAGTGAAGTCCCTCACACACAAAACAATATGGAGAATGTAATGAAATACCTCTCATGTGACCAAAATTAACCAATCACATGAGAGATACTGGAGAACATTCCAGAATTAAACACAACAATGCATTTAAACGTTCCCAATTTCAGTAAATGAAATCACTACACTTAACTGGCTGATGGTCAGAGATTGGTAGGAATTACAGTCTAATGGCATCTGTCGGACCACCAGGTTGAGGAAGGCTGGTCTAATTTGACAGACAGCACCTCCCCAGAGACTTGGTCACAGGCATTTTAACTGGAGATAGAACCCGATATCTTCTCCATTCTCCAGCCCTGAATTTGACCTCTTTCCCATCTCCAGCACTGGAGATGCACTGAGTATGAACAGCCAGAGGGCATGCCAAAACATGCAAAGATGCTCTCTCGCTCCCCTTGCCAATCAACATCATGCTGTTTTACTCCCCCCCCCCTGCAACTGATCTTAGAAGCTAAGGGGTCGGGAAGGTGAAGTTTGAGCAGCTCCTGTCAGCTATCCTGGACTCCCCCCCCCCCTTTAAGAGTTGCAACTCCCCACATGATTTATCATGCTTGGATAGGGCCCTAAATATTCCACGCTATTAAGGAGGCAAATGATAATAGGCTAGTCATTCGCAGTGAATGTCAAGCCGAGTGGAGCATGGCTGTCAGTGATGTCAATCTACCCCCTCACCACAGGCTCCCTGCTTTGCCATTAAGCTGGGATTCCCTGCCTTGACATGTCAATTCCAGACTGCATTAATAGCCATGTTGGAGCTCCCTTAAATTGCCTGCCACCGGCACCAAGCAGATAAATTCCAAGGGCAAAATAACCTGCCACTGGGCCAGTTCTCTGAGTCTAAAAGATAACCACTATCATAGGGATGAAAACAGGGTATAAAAACAGTTTAACATTCTTGGGGAACTGCACTTGTTTTCTTAAGAGTTGACCTCCCCTTTTAGCCTTGATGAAGCCATATATTTGCATGTGTGTATTATGCTTTGACTACCAGCAACTCTTACCCTTTCAAACTAGTTCTATCAGTAATATGGTAGTGGATGATGTATTTTGTTCCACAATTCATTTTGGAATTGTGGCATTCACCCTGCTTCCACTGAAACAGCATTCTACAACTTTGGATAGATAGCTGGGACTGCCACTCCCATCTTCCCTGACTATTGGGCATGTGGCTGGGATGGATGGGAACTGTAGCCCCAAATATATAGAGGGTACCAGGTTAGATAGGACTGCATTAAATGCACCAGAGAATGTCAGTTGCATATCGCCCATTCAGATGAATGAGCAGTATAGGCTGGTTATTGTCCCACCAAGTTCAGTCTGCCAACCCACACCTGCTAGCCGTCGTCCTCACAGTGCTGCCCTTGTAGAACTCTCTATTTCAGATTTAACACAAATTCTCCATATCTCAGCCCTGTAGAGCATCTGATCTTATTGACAAAGATCTCAATACAGTAGTACCTCAGGTTAAGAACTTAATTCGTTCTGGAGGTCCGTTCTTAACCTGAAACTGTTCTTAACCTGAGGTACCACTTTAGCTAATGGAGCCTCCCGTGCCACTGCGGCACGATTTCTGTTCTCATCCTGAAGCAAAGATCTTAACCTGAGGTACTATTTCTGGGTTAGCAGAGTCTGTAACCTGAAGCGTCTGTAACCTGTGGTACCTCAGGTTACAAACACTTTGGGTTACAAACACTTTGGGTTACGGACTCCGCTAACCCGGAAGTAGTACCTCGGGTTAAGAACTTTACCTCAGGATGAGAACAGAAATCAGGCACTGGCAGCGTGGCAACAGCGGGAGGCCCCATTAGCTAAAGTGGTACCTCAGTTTAAGAATGGTTTCAGGTTAAGAACGGACCTCCGGTACAAATTAAGTTCATAACCAGAGGTACCACCGTAGCTGGATTGATTAACTGCCAGCCCTTTGAATGGAAGAGCCTATATAGCTGCCCAGTAGAACGACCAGATATTTGCTTGCTTCCAGATGGGGTTTCCATGATGACTTTCCTAGTTATTTAAATCTTGGTACTTCCTCTAGGGTATGATCATCTAGTGTCCACCTGGACTTGGTAGTCCTCTTGCCAAATACAATGACCTTGGTTACCTTGAAGAACTCAACAAGGAAGAGGAAATAGTTGATTCTGTCTGTCATTGGCTCTTCATACCCTCCTTCCACCCTACTAGCCCCAGTGGGCACCAGCCATCACTGTCAGTTTGGACTAATAACAGAACTCATTGATATCATTTGTTATTATTATTAAGCAGCAAAACATCAACATCACAGGAAGGCGCAAGGCAAGTGAGGGGGGGGGGCTGGAAGGCACAATTTCACAGCTCCAGGCCATTACCATTTGTTTGAGGGAGAAATTATGGTTGGTTTGCATATGTTACATATTTTTTTCTCATTTTTTTTTTTAAAATCTCGTGTACCACTCTGTGATCATCAGACGAAGGGCGGTATGCAAATTAAAATAAATAAATAAATACCTCAATTTGTCTAAGGGGTCGTTCATAAAATAGAGCAAAAATAGCATGTCAGAACTGGCGTTCAGTGTTCAGCAGATAACAAACATAAGGGGCTGCTCTCCCTCCTCAAACATGCTTCTGGTGCTATTGGAAATGAAGCTCGGATGTGTGTTATATCTGCCTATTTGCTTTTCATGATTCCCGTATTCGGAGAAGGAAATGTGCGAGCTCCAAATCTTGGCAGGACCCCCCCCCCCAAATCACACCAGGAGAAGGAAAAATGGTTTCTGTGCTGTGTGTCCTGAGAATCAAAAGTTGCCTGCAAATAGTCTTTAAACAGAAGCCACTGGCAAAATGATACTTTTTAAAAAGGGGTGTGTGTGAATTCTAGATTCTATTCTGAGGGTTAGCACTACAGATTGGTAGTGAAAACAGATATGTGCTATTGGTGTATATAGATATGTTTTAAGGTGCGTGCTTCCAAATAGCACTTTTTCTGAGGCAGTGGAAAATTGATTTTGAATCTGCTCCAGGGAAGCCAGATGGCATCGCAGCATGAATCCTGTGCCTTAGTAGAAGACTATGGTACAATCCCAAATTGTTGACATCTACTGTGAAGGGGGTGTTAAAACTGGGTCAGTATAAGATGCTGCTATGTTTTCTTTTTAATGGGTCTCCTCTCACATTGTGTTTTAAAGAACGGCCTGAACTTATCCTTGCACTCCTGTCATTATTACAAATTTTTGTTTTCTGAACCTTTGATAGGCACTCCTTGCCCACAGCCATGAGAGCTAGCAACCTGAACCTGAGGTTTTCATGCTTCTTGACTGTGTACATCCATTCACCCATATGCTAGTTTTGTATATAAAGATGCTGGAACTAGTATGATGAATATAACAGTGCTTGCCATTTTTAGGGAAAACATGGGTAGGGCATAGGTTGTTTTGGAAGATCCGGATATCTGCAGCTGGGGTATTGCTAGCCATTCCTGAAATCATTGCTGTCCATTGTAATTTGCTGTTTTAATTGATGCATTAAAGTGAGATTTAATTAAGTTTACACGGCATGCACTGAACAACAATTAGGAAGTGAGAATCAAGTTTGAATGAGAAAAACCCAGGAGGTTCTTGATGTACTGTTTTCACATTTTAGAATGCAATGCATTGGAATGCTGTGCAGATGACAGAATTGGCCTGGTTTCAAAGTACAAACCATTAGTGCAATTATGGGATAGATGAGACTGGAGACATCTAGACCTCTCTCTTGGATGTGCTTGGGACTTTATTATGAATTTAGTTTATGAGCTTAGAATAAGTGCTTGTGGCTTAAGTGCTGTTTTATTTCAAGTATCAAAATCCTGTTTGATGTTTCGCCTGTATGCACTTACTGCCGTTAAGGATCTACTTAGCATACATACAACTTCTTAAAACCATTTTCATTTTTTCCTCCCAAATGCAGGTATTTTGGCTTACGGTGTTTATTATACATTTCGTGGATTAATTCAACAGTGCATATTCTGTGCTCCTCCCATTTTAATATTGAAGATATTGTCATCATCGGACATTTATAAGCATAAGAAAGCTAATGTAAGGGGAACCTGCTAGCTAGTAGAGCTGTGTGATCCCTTGCCCTGATCCTATTTGCAATCTGATCTGGTGATCCATCCTGAGTTGATTTGGGGTTGACCCATCCTGACTCAGATCCAGACCCTAAACAGAATGGGGAATTTGCAGAGACATGCAATGTGGTGCGGCGGGTGAACTGGAGAGAAGGAGACATGCCCCTCCTTTCTTCTCACCTCCCAACCATAGGTTAAGATAGGGCTTGAGACGCCAATTAAATCTGCAACCGGGGGAGTTGTGCATCTCTTCTCTGCCAACTACATGTTTAATCAGGGTTTGATATTCTGGTTAAGCATCCTCACTTCTTTCGACAGCCCTGGATTGCTGCAGGTGGGCACAATTCAACCTGGGGAAATTCATGGCTGCCTCAACCCAATCTGCCTGAAACCCAGGTTGACCTGAATTTCATTCAGCATCTTGTTTCTGGCCAGATGCAGTGAACAGCCTTACTAACTAAACCTGTCCCTACCAATGGCATGAGGGGCAGCCCAGAACCTTTGGTGATCATGCACTTTTGCATTTAGGGCTCCTTCACTGTGGATGGTGTGGGGCGGGGACCCCTCCTGTATGCTCTTTGTGCATTGAGGGGGTTGTGTGAACCTCCCTACTGTCGAGCCCTAACTGACTGAAGCCCTCCAGTGTTCCTGATCCTTCGGACTCCTGCTACTAAGATGCTGGGAATTGAGACACAAATCTTGTACTCAACCAAGCTACAGCTAATGGCCCCAACGGGACCAGTGTTTTAGAAAACTTCAACTTCATTCCACAGAATCATCTTAGCACAATCTGTGCATGAGCCATTCTATGAAAGAAAGGAAAGGAAAGGAAAGGACCTTTTCATTTGCATTGGAAGAGGGTTTGTTACAAAAGAAAGTCCATGAACCGTGTTAGAACTGACTTCCAATTTTACCCCCAAACTATGCAGAAGTCACAATGCTAAAACTGTCAACAAAGTAGCAATAATAAATGTGTTGCATGCAAATGCACAGAATAGATTACACAGAAAATGATATTGGTTTCATTATTTCTCTTCCTTCATCCCAGGAAGGAGGCCCAGTTACTAGATCTGACTCAGTTAAACCAGGTGAGAATGGCTTTTGTGCCAAAGATTCACAGAGAAATGTAGTCAGGTTTAGAATTCCCCTTAGCTCCTCCTTCCTCCTTTAGATTCAGTATGTGATATAGTTATCCCCAATTTCAATTTGAGGTTTTGCTTTAGGAAAATGACATGACTGAAGCATGTGTGTTGATCTCCTTTCCCCTTCCTCTCCCCTATCTGCCCCGATTTCAACTCTGGTTTGGCATGTCCTGTGGATCTAAGAGCTAAAGTTCACTTGACATTGGCCATGCTGCATAAGGTTGCATGCATCCCTTGTAAAATGTAAATAGCACCTAGCTGATCCCCATATCATGTCTGGAACCACAATACACACAGAGTAACTTTATCATTTTTTCCCTTTTGCCGTGATGAAAATCCCCCATCCTACCCTATCTGGTTTCTACTTCATAAGTGAGGGAAGTTCTCTTTGGTGCGGGGAGGATTCTCACCAGGACCAATGCACAGGAGGAAAGGATTAGCCTTCCTTCCCCACCTCCAAGTTATACAATGGCCAACCAGCAGGTTCAGGGAGGGTTTTCATTGGGACCACAATGGAGGTGGAAGGTGTTAAGGCCTCCTTCCTACATACTGTCATTCCAATCTGAATTGGGTGATATTTACACTTATGAAAAGATTCATCCACATCTTTAAATGAATCCTCGCTGTGGTCAGATCTGGTTAAGAATTAAATTTAAAACTTCGTGATACATTGCAGTCTAAAGAGTTAGATCACACTTATCAAGCTTATCATTACTGAATAAATTGTTCATACATGTTAATAAAATAATTTCTTTTTGCTGCCTTTTTAACTGTGTGGGACAGGTTGTGTAGAAATGGGCAAAGGAATTGTTTTAGACATTCATTTGTTCCTTATTAAATAGGCCAGGGAAGCCTTGAAGATACAGGAAAAGTGTTTTGAATGCTAATATGACTTTCCTTTCCCATGGCACAGTGGAGTTAAGGGTCAAGGCAGGAAAAAAATATCTAAACCCAAATATTTTATCATACAAACAGCTGTAAATGGATAATTTATGGCATGTGGTTTGACCCACTCAGCTAATAATGATGATTGCCAAATGATTTAGCTGAAAGAACTCTTCCCATCTGCTCAGTCAACAGATGTGACTTGGGTGTGTTGGCACCTGGACTGAATGAGTAATAGTTAAAAACTCTCTCATTTGTCCCAATAACAAGAAATGAGCAAGTTGATGACATTGAAAGTGTATTGGAAGGACTCAACCCGTACAGATGTGCTTGGCAGCATTTCACAGAAGTTGGTAAAGATCATGCTATCTGGCCTGCTTGGCTGAAGATGGTGCCAGGTAGGATAAAATCGGAACTCTGGGCTCTTTCCTTTGCAGCACAGCTCAAGGAGGTTGGAATATATTCAGGCACAGTGCGAAGCTAATTGTGGCCATTTTTCAACCACACTGAAAAATGTGAGAAAGGGATAGAGACATTTTTAAGCTTGTCCTTTGTAGATGCGTACACTGATCGCAGCAAGAGCATGCAAAATGACTTCCCTGGTACTTCCTCCTCTGCTATGTTTCATGCAAATTCTTCCGTAATTCTGCAGATGATTTCAGACGGCTCTAGACAGACTTAAGACATCATTATAACCTTGGAGCTGTCCGTGGTCCTGTTCTTATCTGTCTTCTACTATATATATATATATATATATATATATATATATATATATATATATATATATTTTCGTGGTTTACAAAAGTAAATGCCTTGTCTCCTTTTTTCAGGTTGTACCGTCTTACAAATCAGCTACATTTCTTGTGAGACATTAGTGTTGAGTACAGTATAAGGTTGGGGAAGAAGAGGGGGGAGAGGAGGGGTGGGGTGGCAAGGCTTATATTATTTTATATAGTCCAGGCATCCCCAAACTCGCCCCTCCCGCTGTTTTGGGACTACAATTCCCATCATCCCTGATCACAGGTCCTGTTAGCTAGGGATGATGGGAATTGTAGTCCCAAAACAACTGGAGGGCCGAGTTTAGGGGTGCCTGATATAATGCATGTGTCAGGTTTTGTGTCAGCGTCAACTGGGTAGGTTCTCTTTCTATTCGTTTATTACATTTCCTTGGTAGTGAGATGTATTAGGGGGCAGGGTGGGGTTGGTTGTCTGTGTCTGGCTGCAGTGGGGTTTGTTTGCATTTGTGAGGGGGGAGGGCTTGTTGGGTCAGGTAAACCAGGTTGATTCGTATGCTATCGGTGGGTTCTTGTCGTTGTCTTATTGAGCTGTGAATGTGTATGTGATAAAGGGGGGCATACTGGGGTAAAGGCATCCTCTTCTATTTGTCTCCAAGTCAGTTTCAGTTTATTGGTTAGCTTTTCTAGGAAGGTCGTTTCCCGTACAATTTGATACCATTAGTTCGTGTTTACTCCTGACAGGTCCCTCCAGTGTCTGGTTATGAGGCTTCTGGCTGCTGAGCATAGGTGGGTTATAAGCTCTCTATAATGTGAGTGGTCATTATAATCTTGGAAGATGTTCAGTAGGGCCAATTCTGCGGTGAGTTCTAATACCTGTTTAGTTATTTTGCATATCTCTTGTAGGGTTGCTGTCCAGAAGGGTTGGATTTTAGGGCATTCCGACCACATAGTTATGTTGCCTATGGACTTGACCTGACTGATTCATCTTCACCAGACATTGCCTGTTATCCCTAAGAACCTCCAGCTCTGAAGGAAATGGATAGGAACACAGGAAGCTGCCTTATACTGTGTCAGATCATTGGTGAATCTAGCTCAGTATTACCTACATTGAGTGGCAACAGCTCTCCAGGATTTCCAGGAAGTGTCTTTCTCAGCCCTACCTATAGATTCCAGGGATTGTTCCTAGGACCTTCTGCTTGCAAGGCAGATTCTCTGCCAATGAACTATGGTCCTTCCTCTATCAACTAGTGGGGGCTGCATAGTTCCTTGTGGATAGGCATGGAAAACCACCATATTGATGGAATCCAAAACAGGAGAATTTGATCATTGCAACAGAACTGTTGATATTTATTATGGGCATTTAGTAGACAAAAACATGCTTGATGGTAAAATGCATATTTACTCAGAAATGATAACCAATACAAGCTTTTTCTCTGATAAGCATGCATAAAATTGCAACCTCAATCAATTTTTCCTAATGACATATTTTATAGATGGGCATCTGAGCCTAAAAAGTGGTAGGTACAGACTACATATATTTCAAGCATGTCCAATGCGTCGATCAGGATTGATCAGTCGATCGCGGCCCTCCCTCTGTTGGAGACATGCCTAAGGGGCTGTTTTGATGCTGCGCACGGACACACACACACCCAGTCGGGGAAGCAGCTGGCAAGCTCCTCTCACAGGAGGGGACATCATTTGTGTTTTAGACTGATGCCCATGCCAGTGTCATGCTTAGCAAGAGAGAAGGATTGCACCTCTTCCTTCCCATTTTTGTGTTAATTGAAAAAAAGTAGGATTTTCACTGTGTCTTATGTAGGAAAGAACCAAAATGCATTGTAATTATTACAGGCATTTTAATGCATTGGGATGTTGTTTAGCCTGTGATGAGTTTATTCAAGGAAATACGTTTAGATGGAATTGCCATTGTTCCAAAGGTTTCATAATTATTCCAACCATACTTTTTGGAATATGGCCTCTGATGACAATTTTTTACTTAAATAGAAACTCTCTAAGGAGTTGGTTTGGTTTTTAAGGGTGGGTGGGGTGTTTTATTCATCATCACCCTTGCAACCTGTGTATGCATAAAGTACATTTCCAAATATAGCTTCCCATTTCTGCAGATATATTTGATGCATGCTGAAAGAGACAAAAAGAATAGATTTTTGAAGAGATAAGTATAACAGGAGGCAGATGCAATGAAAAATAATTTGATTAAGTGGGAACTGAAGAGTCACACTTTTTAAAACGTGCATCACTGGGAAAGTCTCAGTTGTACAGAAGCCACATGTGCAAATGACGGCATGATCTTAAGGAGTAAAGTAACAGCTCTGATTCATAATAAATCTTCCCAAAGGTACATCTGTTCATCTGTTATGTGCTAAATCAGACACTTTTGCATGTATGGTTGGATGTGAGTACCAATATCAAATCTGATAAAGCCACTACATAAAAATAGCTTTGTGAAGGAGGTGCAACAAATAATAATGCTTGCTTAAATTTTATTATAATATCCATAAATGCCCCATCTAAGGAAATTGTTGAAAGGGATATATTTTCGCTTTATGTGTTTGGCTGTCAGAGGATCCAGAGGCCCCCTTCGGCTTAGAAAAAGCAACGGTTGTTTAACAGATCTGTGCACCAGATTTGGCCAAATCATAAACCAACTTGGCCAAGTCTGTGTACTGTTTGGGTCAAGTTGAAATGGATACAATTTCCTACAGAGCAGATGGAGTTGCCCCAAATCGATTTGTGGAGACTTGTGTGGCCAATCTGTAGCTCAATGCAGGCTCTCGGAAAGCCTGACAGAGTGTCTCCAAAATGTTGCATTTAGTAAATTTAACACCGTTTCATTATTATTTAAAACAACGGTGGTTTTGTTAAGAAGAGATCTTGCACAAAGCTGCTATATTAAAATTTAAAGTAACCATTCTACTTGAATGTAGGTGAGGTGGGAGAGGAAAGGAAGCAATGAGCTTTAATACAAGTGACTCCAAGTCCATGCTAAGCTTGGAGCAACACACAAATGTTTTTACTGCTGCTCGGTGCAAATCTGGTACATTGAAAAACATGATGATAATGATAATAATAATAATAATAATAATAATAATAATAATAATAATAATAATAATAATGTGCATGAGCAAATTCTTGCATAAATATTCATAATGGACATGGTGGACCTGATGTTTCTGGAGCTTTTAGGGTGGGGGGCAGTGCTGATGGAGTGTTGGGTACAACAACTCACACCGCAACTATATCTCATCAAGTTCTACTCACTATTGTGGACAGGAAACGCCAAGCACAGAACTGAAAGTGCTCATTTCTGGATGAAGGCACATGATGCACATGGAAACAGTGAGCACATTTGCCTGAATGCTCTGGTGTGGGCAAAGCTGTCATTTAGTGGAGTTTCCAAGGCAGTTTACAAAAACAAAGATGCAATGCATCAATAAGATTTAATAAATAGCATCTTTACAACTGAGAAGCTTCTCTATACAGTGGTACCTTGGTTTACAACCACAATTGGTTCCGGAAGTCTGTTCATAAACTGAAGCGTACTTAAACTGAAGCGAACTTTCCCATTGAAAGCAATAGAAAGTGGATTAATTCGTTCCAGACGATGAAAAACACCCCCTAAAGCAGCAATTTAACACCGTTTTTACTGTCTACCAAGACCATTGATACATAAAATGAAGGCAATAATCAATGTACTGTACTATAAAATAATTAAGACAGTATTGTAGATGAAAAAAAATTACTGTGACATTTATTTTTCCTTACCTAACTTTGGGGCTCGGCTCGGGACGCAGCCACGGAAGCGCTCCGATGCCTTCACAGAGGCTCGGAGCGCCTTTCGGGAAGCCTGGAGCAACTTCGAACGCGGGACGCCGCATGGCAGAAAAGCAAAGTGCGCGGAGAGAAAGGAGCCTTTCCCCAACGCAAGTGCCCTGCGCTGCGGCCACGTCTCAATCAAGGGGTCTGAGAACAGTGCGGGAAACTGGGGGGGGGATTCCCATTTGGAAGCTCTTACCTCGCACGTAGAAAAGGGCTCCCAGCAGCAGCAGCAACAGCGGCTGTGGAGGAGGAGGCGGACGGACGTCCCCAAGCCGCTTCCGCGGTGCCGGCCGGGTGACCTTCCTCCTCCTCAGAGCGGCCGCCACCACTACCAGGCACCAGGACTGGCTGGGGTGGCTTGCGGTGCGTCTGGCTCTGGTTGGAGCGGTGGCAGCGGCTGCTTCTCTCTACCCAGCGCCGACGTCTCTCTCCACCCCGCAGGAGCACGACAGCGAAGGCCCGGCCTCGCTTCTCTCGACCCTTCCACAAGGCTGGGCGGTTTGCAGGCTAGCCTCGGAAACCTCGGGTTACTTACTTCCGGGTTTCGATTGTTCATAAACCGAAAGTTCGTAACCTGAGGTGTTCGTAAACCGAGGTTCCACTGTATAGCTTTTCTGCCCCAGGACTCAAAGCAAAATAATAGGAAAAGAAAAGGTCAAAAAGGGCCACAATACTATCTCATTTTCCCCACACCAGTCATTTGGTATTCTGAACGTTATCCTGTGTGACTGTATGCAAAGAACCCTCAACTCTGCTCTTAATCATTCTTTCAATCCTGATTTCATTTTCCGCAATATTGTTTGGAGAAGGAGAAGGAAGCCATAAATACGCACACTGCATTCCTTCATTGACAGGACCAGTCACAATCTGCTAAACTGCTTTACCTGATTATATCGTGAAGTTTTCTTTCTGGCAACCAAAGTAATAAAGCATGTCCAAACAGTAATTGTTTCTTGCGGAATGCAATTGTTTATGTGTCCCTTAATTAGATAAAAAATAATCAGATAACCATAATTGCAAGCAAATCACAAACTGAACACAGGTTAAGTATATCTTGGGTTAATTAATATATTTCTCTTCTGTTAAAACTGGGATGGGTTGTTTTGCAGGAAACTTTGGAACCTCATAACAGGCAACATAAGAACATCTAATGATCATAAGAACATCTAATGATATAACAACAACAACAACAGTAACAGATGATGATGATGATGATGATGATGATGATGATGATGGAACAATGGCCCAGCAAGACCTTTGGTAAACTGAAGAGATATATCACCATTGTTATTTGTTAACATCACATTGGATCTGAAATACTAGCACAGTTACTGGACTTCGGACAACTTGCTATGACCTTGGCCATGGCATTATTATTATTATTATTATTATTATTATTATTATTATTATTATTATTTCATTTATGAATCACTTTCTTCAGAAGCAATTTCACAATGTAATAAAAACCATTAAGAAATGGTAGATCACTTCATGCACTAATCCAGTTAACCATATCCAAATAGAATAGGAGCCGCATTGCTGGGGAATGTCCTTGGGCATTTGGGACAGACATGCGGGAAGAAACTGATCACCACTGAAATTATCCGTTTTCTCCCTTTTAGGTCTTGGGCGAGAAAACAGCTACGGTAACTGTAAGAAATGTTAATGTAAATTGCCTGTGATTTCCGAACAAAGCCCCAAAGAACTATAGACTCCCTGAGGTATGACTAAAATAGATGGTGTTTTCAGTTTACCTTTCTTTTGTAGGCTGTTCAACTCTAGATCTCCAAGGCCCCTACTGTTTACAGAATGACAGGTAATTTGTCATAGATGAGCAAACATTAGCATTGCTGGTACTCAAGGGTTATATCTTAGGTCGGCCGCATTTGCTTCTTACTGGTAGTGAATCTTTTTCCCCCCTCATATGTTTGTACAGACTTTCAAGTAATAACTGCTCTGGTTACATAGACTTGTCCTTCCTTTCAATCCTGGTTTCACTTTAAGGTGTGTGAAAGAGGGGAGGGGGGTTTTCAGCAATGCAATAGAAAAGAGTTTGGGGCAAGAATTATGATGGAATTATTGGAGATGTTTCTTCGGCATCATTCACAGGAGCACATGACTTGTCTGAGAGGAGTTCTACTTACCCAGGCTGCGTATAACAGAACACTTCAACTCCCATCTTGATCATTGTAGCTGTATGGTAGTTAAAAGTTACATCAAGCATTTCCCTGAAGCAATTATTGTTGGAACCCTTTAACACATCCATCTTCAGCCCTGGCGCTTGCAAAATCTGGTTGTGTATTAGACAGAAACCTCCTGTAGGGCAGCCAGATGTTTTCCACTAGGGCAAGCTTCCCATATGTACTCCATTTTATCCAAGTAAACTGATATGATGTTTGTTTATTCCTGCTGACAGGAGCCTGTTTGAAACTGTCTGTCTTGGGAATGGCTGATGGAAGTGGGGCACAGGAGATTATGAATATTAATCTTGTTCCCCTTGAGTCATTTACACATTGCCACCCTTCATTTGTGTGCGTAAAACGAAGATATTCTGTCCCACTCTCCCAACATTTTGTTACACTGTGGAGTGACCAAGAAACAGGAGCTAGGGTAGGCCTATGCTGATGAATTTGTGGGATTATACAGGTAGGTATAGACCACCTCTTAATTGTTGTGTAAAACAAGTTTGGTTCCTAAATCAAGGCTGTTACCCAAGTACACTCCATATATATATATATATATATATATATATATATATATATATATATATATATATATATACACACACACACACACACACACACACACACACACACACACGTGTGTGTGTGTGTGTTTGTAACTGGATTAGATCTGAAATTGCTTCAGTTGATTTTATACATAACATTGTTTTAATTGCTTGTATATTTGAGATTGTATTTTATATCTATTATTATTTTTATGGCTGATGTTCTTAATGTTAAATCACTTTGAGATATTTTATAGGAAGTGATTCCTAAAAGAAACAATTAAATTAATAAATGCACGTGGGAAACTTGAGGTGGAATAGTCTGCATAGAAGGACTGTATCACTTCGATTACACATGTTCCAATAAGCCTTTGTGTGACAGAGCTATGCTTAACATTTTAAGGTGTTTACCTGAAATTATGAAGTGTAAATGCAGTGAGGTTGTTTGAAAAACGTATTATTATTATTATTATTATTATTATTATTATTATTATTATTATTATTTTATTTATACCCCACCCATCTGGCCGGGTTTCCCCCACCACTCTGGGCGGCTTCCAACAAATAGCTTTGTTGTTTAGTCGTTTAGTCGTGTCCGACTCTTCGTGACCCCATGGACCATAGCACGCCAGGCACTCCTGTCTTGCACTGCCTCCCGCAGTTTGGTCAAACTCATGTTCGTAGCTTCGAGAACACTGTCCAACCATCTTGTCCTCTGACGTCCCCTTCTCCTAGTGCCCTCAGTCTTTCCCAACATCAGGGTCTTTTCCAAGGATTCTTCTCTTCTCATGAGGTGGCCAAAGTATTACAAATTACAAAGTATTACAAATTACAAAGTATTACAAAGTATTACAAATAGCAAGATACAGTAAAATATCACAGATTAAAAACTTCCCTAAACAGGGCTGTCTTTAGGTGTTTTCTAAATGTCAGGTAGTTGTTTATCTCCTTGACCTCCGATGGGAGGGCGTTCCACAGGGCGGGCGCCACTACCGAAAAGGCCCTCTGCCTGGTTCCCTGTAGCTTTGCTTCTCACAGTGAGGGAACCACCAGAAGGCCCTCGCGCTGGATCCCAGTGTCCGGGGTGAACGATGGGGGTGGAGACGCTCCTTCAGGTATTTTGTATGAAGGCACTTAGGAAGCAATCCTATAGCAAGTTATGTCTGGATGGGTGGTTAAGATCCACTGGATCCCCAGCTGTTATTTAAGGGATCACAAAAACTAACATAAAGCAAAGTGGTGCAAAAAAGGAAATGAGCCATTAAAATAGTGTTTGGTTTGCACCCCCTTTTTGCACTAAAGCAAAGATTCACACTGGTGCTGAGGATATGAAAGCTGCACTGGAACTCTCCCAGCCAGGCCACAAATCTGCTGGATTTTAATCTGATGATTCCTGTGGATCTTTCAGTAGGATTGCTCCCTTGCTTTACTCTCTGTCGTGTTTAGGCTGGCTCAGTCAGCAACAGCTCTGCCGCCAAACTGAGTTTGGATCAGGTCTAACCTTGTGCCTGTTTAATTTACACTGCTATGTTTTGTACCAGCTTCTTGTGCATACCGTTGCTCCTTTATTAGAGAGCCAGGTTTGCTGTGGCTGGAGATGGGGAAGAAATCCAATCCAGTTTGCTTTTAAAGGCGAACCTACCCAATTCACACTTTTAAAACAATATGCGAACCGAAACACAGGCGTCCTTTAAAATGCACACTTCTGCAAGTTTTGGCGTGCAGTTTTCCAGCCCAGTAATGTTTGCAAAACATGTGTATTTGCCGATGTGTGCTTATATGAAAATAGCCTGCAAAATGCATTATACAGTCGTATCTTGGAAGGCAAACGCCTTGGCTCCTGAACAAATCGGCTCACAAATGATCAAAACCTGGAAGTGAGTGTTCCGGTGTTTAAACGATTTTTGGAAGCTGAATGTCCGGCGTGGCTTTTGCGACTTCCGATTGGCTGCAAGATGCTCCTGCTGCCAATTGGAAGCCGTGCTTTGGTTTTTGAATGGTTCCAGGAGTCAAACGGACCCCCGGAACACATTATGTTCAAAAACCAAGGCACCACTGTATAAAGGAAAGCCGCTTTGCAAAAATGGGTACATTAGGCAAAGATGCCTACAATGAGAGAAGTGCAGTAAAAATACTGCTGGATTTTCATGAGGACTTGCTGATATTATTTTATTTTTAAAAAAATACTCTGTTCAGATGTGATCTGATCTGATGTGAAAATGTGAAAAACTGCGGTGGGGGGGATGAGAAACTGAGAAAAAATTGATAGATTTGTCTATCAGTAGCTGGGACTCCCTATCTGAGTGGGCATTGAGTGGCAAATCTGAGTATTTTGTTCCTCCTGGGGTCACATGTTGCAACTGATCATATGATATGGTTGCCATATATATATACAACAACAAAAAAACCCTGCGCTTTTTCGATTGACTTACCTAAGATCCAGGACAAGGTGCCACCTTTAGGAAATTCTCCCCTTCTAACTCACTTGGCAGAAGCCTGATGCTTGATATTCTTCTTTCTATTCCAGATAGTGAGTTTGAGGGGGAGTTTCTTTTCTTTATCTGTCAAGTGGGATGTAGAGTGCAGTGACTTTAGAGGAGAATTGCTTCCTTTTGTGGTACCATGCCGCTCAACTGCTGCTTGAATTGAAGAGGGAATGGGGTGTGTGTGTGTGTGAAAACCATGAAAATAAAGCTCTTGGCATTCAAAAGCCTGCAAAAATTAACTTGAAGTCAGCTTGAAGAGACGAGACTTACTCTCTGAAAAATAATAAGAATGCTCAAGATGTGCTGCAAAAGTCTTTCTCGAAGCTCTAAATTGGACAGTTCCCCGAGTATAATGAAATCTGAGCAAGCAGTCAAGTTTGTAATGCCCCGAATTTTAATGAAAATGGGAGGAAATGATGTGAAGAGGGGTTGGAGAGGAGGGGGTGGGCGAGGTTTATGGCATTTATCTTCCTTCTTTGATAAAAATATAACAAGAAATAGTTTCAGATGGGAAGCTTCAAAGAATGTTTCTTGCACAAGCCCACCAATATTTAGATGGAGAAGAATGAAGTGTTAGCCAAGGATAATTTATTTGTGCCATTTTTTATCGTGTCCCTCTTCCAGGCAGCCTTTTGTTTGGGGGGAGGGGGGGTCACACATCCATGTCCGTTCCTTGTTTCATGTGAAGTGATTGTCTGCATTCATGAATGAATCAGAACAGACCTATAATTGCAAATGTGGGCATCTGTTTGTCTCAGGAGACAATGGAGAGTGAGTCTTTGGGGGTGAAGTCTGTCAGCTACATCCGTAGACTCTGATATGGGAGAGAATGTTTCAGATGCACCATAGCATTTCTTCTTTCTGAATTACTCGTGTGGTCATTTCTCCTTCAGTCACTGTTATAGATGCAAGACCTGATTGTCTGTCTCAGCATCCTCACAGCAATACGGTTCTTAAGACCACCGATACTTAAGTTGATTTCAGACCAATCTAGTTTTGTAGCATAGAAGTGACCTCCTGAAATCCTAGAGTTTGCATATTCAGCACGCCGACAGAGACAGATCCGATCAAAGTATTGCAATACCTATTTTCTCTGTTGTGTTTCTTTGGCACAATTCGGCAACTGCTCTTTTCTTGCCAAAAACATTGAGTTGGATTCCTTGGTGCAGTTGACTAAAAAGAGTAATTTCAGCTAGAAGGAGCATGAAGACCCATGGGTGATAAATGAGACAAAATATTGCTGCTATTTACAGAATCTGCTCATTAAGTCTGAAGCAACGAGGGCTTAATGGTCTTACCTTGGCATGTGCCTAGGTGAACCAGCTGCCTGGAAAGCTTCAGCATTGTGCACCTGTTCAGAAATGATTATGCCTCCTCCAAAGTCTTGTCAGAGTTTATTGGCTTCATATTGATATTCTCTCTTTATCAAAGCACACTAAAAAATAAAGTGCAATGCAAATGACCTGGTTCTATGAAGAAAAAATGGAACATAAGGTCAAGCTTGTAGTGTATTCTCTTCCCTCTCTTGTAATTGGTACCATGTTAACCCATGTTATATTAAGTGTTCTCCACCCCGTATCCACATCAATGGTTCGGGAAAATATTGATAGCATTACTGGGGAGCAAATGTGCTAGCAGAGAGGAGCAGAACTTGGCACTGTTCTACGTGATCATAGAAATAAATTGCCAAAATCACTGTGCCACAATTGTCGCCCCAAGAGTGAGCTTGCTTTTCAATATCTGAATATTTTGTATCATGTAGACTTGGGGTAAAAGGTAAAGGTAAAGGAACTCCTGACCATTAGGTCCAGGCACGAATGACTCTGGGGTTGTGGCGCTCATCTCGCTTTACTGGCGAGGGAGCTGATGTTTGTTTGTAGACAGTTTTTCCAGGTCATGTGGCCAGCATGACTAAGCCGCTTCTGGCAAAAACAGAGCAGCACATGGAAACGCTGTTTCATAGAATCATAGAGTTGGAAGAGACCACAAGGGCCATCCAGTCCAAACCCCCTGCCAAGCAGGAAACACCATCAAAGCATTCCTGACAGATGGCTGTCAAGCCTCTGCTTAAAGACCTCCTAAGAAGTAAGAGTCCCCCACACTCCTTGGCAGCAAATTTTACTGTCAAACAGCTCTTATCGTCAGGAAGTTCTTCCTAATATTTAGGTGGAATCTTCTTTCTTGTAGTTTAAATCCATTGCTCTGTGTCCGCTTCTCTGGAGCAGCAAAAAAACAACCTTTCTCCCTCCTCTATATGACATCCTTTTATATATTTGAACATGGCTATCATATCACCCCTTAACCTTCTCTTCTCCAGGCTAAACATGCCCAGCTCCCTAAGTCGTTCCTCATAAGGCATCGTTTCCAGGCCTTTGACCATTTTGGTTGCCCTCCTCTGGACACATTCCAGCTTGTCAGTATTCTTCTTGAACTGTGGTGCCCAGAACTGGACACAGTACTCCAGGTGAGGTCTGACCAGAGCAGAATACAGTGGTACTGTTACTTCCCTTGATCTAGATGCTATACTCCTATTGATGCAGCCCAGAATTGCATTCGCTTTTTTAGCTGCTGCATCACACTGTTGATGCATGTCAAGTTTGTGGTCTACCAAGACTCCTAGATCCTTTTCACATGTACTGCTCTCAAGCCAGGTGTCACCCATCCTGTATTTGTGCCTTTCATTTTTTTTTTTTTTGCCCAAGTGTAGTACTTTACATTTCTCCCTGTTAAATTTCATCTTGTTTGCTTTGGCCAGTTCTCTTTGGCCAGTTAAGGTCATTTTGAAGTGTGATCCTGTCCTTTGAGGTATTAGCCACCCATCCCAATTTGGTGTCATCTGCAAACTTGATCAGGATGCCCTCAAGCCCATCATCCAAGTCATTGATAAAGATGTTGAATAAGACTGGGCCCAAGACAGAACCCTGTGGCACCCCACTAGTCACTACTCACCAGGATGAAGAGGAGCCATTGATTAGCACCCTTCCCGCCGGAGCAGTACTTATTGATCTACTTGCACTTTGACATGCTTTCGAACTGCTAGGTTGGCAGGAGCTGGGACCGAGCAATGGGAGCTCACCCCGTTGCGGGGATTCAAACTGCCAAACTTTCGATCAGCAAGCCCTAGGCTCAGTGGTTTAAACCACAGCACCACCCACTGTGGGCTACCAACATATATTTCTCCATTGCATAATTCTGTGATAGACCGTGGAGCTTGAAATTTATTTAATTATTAAGAAATTTATACCTTACCTTTCCATTAAGATGTGTAAGTGTCATGCTCCAACACCTTTTTGGCAGGGCCATCCCAGAGAAGAACTTGGATGCTGAGCAAGTTCTAAGGGAGTCAGCAGAAAGCAGTAAACATCCCAGGAAAACCACCCAGGAAGATACCTTGCTTGAAGAAGGCACGCATTTTGAGAAAACGTTGCCCCCTGGGTCATCTCATTCCCTTCCCTATAAAACCAGCAGTTCACCCTTTGGATCAGTTACAGCATACCCAGCAATGGAGTCACATATGGAAACTTGAAGTCAACTTCCCCTGAGAAGTATACTTGATTTTCAAGTACTCCACATACGAGTTCTGATGACAGGCCAGGAAGGGGTGAGCCATTAATTATAAAGCTGATAATTGGAAAGCTGAAGCAAAATCTATCTTGCAGTGCTCCTCATAACTCGTTGGACAGCTCCCCTGCTAATCCAAGCATCCTTATAATAGGACATTTGTTGCTGTATAAAATAATGTAGAATAGGCTAAAACGGCCCCAATTCTATATTCACATAGCATGTTATACCATTTTTGAAGCTGTTCAGAAATGGCATCCTACCCTCTATGATATGTTAAAAACAGAAATGGGGCCTATATAAATTCGTCATGATTCTAAGAATGAAACAAACGCAACCAGAAATTTATCAGATGGTCCCCACCCCCAATGAAGATTGAGACTGCAATCCTAGACACATTACCTAAGAGTAAGGGGGACTTACTTCTGACTAAACATGGATAGGGCATTAATGGGGAAGTTTTATCTGATCACTCCTAATGAACACTGATTGGGTAAGGTAAAAGGTGTAGGTAAAGGACCCCTGGATGGTTAAGTCCAGTCAAAGGCGACTATGGGGTTGTGGCGCTCATCTCGCTTTCAGGCTAAGGGTTGCCGGCATTTGTCCACAGACAGCTTTCCCGGGTCATGTGGCCAGCAGGACTAAACTGCCACCGGTGCAACAGAACACTGTGACGGAAACCAGAGCGCACAGAAACACTGTTTGCCTTCCTGCCGCAGCGGGACCTATTTATCTACTTACACTGGCATGTTTTCAAACTGCTACGTTGGCAGAAACTGAGACAAAGCAACGGGAGCGCAACCCGTTGCACAGATTCAAACGGCCGACCTTCCAATCGGGAAGCCCAAGAGGCTCAGTGGTTTAGACCACAGCGCCACCCACGTCACTTGCTGATTGCGTGTGGGGAAGAAAGATAGGAGAGTCATTCTTGGAGACAGCATGAGCCAAAATCTGTTCTTGCTACACAGGAGGAGAGAAGAAGGGGACTGGATGATACACAGCATAACCCCCCTCTTTCTCATACAAAGCACCACTCAGGACAGTCCTCACTGCTCCATTTTGCTCTAGCTTCTTCTGGCCCTGTTCCTTCAACTTTTCAACATGCTGCCATGTAAGGGAAAGGAGGGAGGAGGGTGGAATAAGAGGAAAATGCCCCTCTGACCTGTCAGCTTACAGCTGAAGCACAGAGGAGAGAAGAAAAAGATATATATTTTTACAGTAGCGGGGTGCTGAGCAGAGGAGCCAAATTGCTCCATTTCAAATTACTCGCCCAGTGCATTTTAAAGCCATCCAAGTTATTGGCCATCACTAAACCTTGTGGGAAAGAATTCCATAGTTTACCTATACAGTGTATGAAGAAGCAATGTATTTCATCTCTCCTGGATCTTTCAACATTCAGTTTCATTGGATATCTCTAGGTTCCAATATTATGAGAGGAGAATAACTCCTTATTCGCTTTCTTCACATTAATCAGTACACAGTATTCTCTACGTGACAATTAACAATTTTCGCTAGCATTTAAAAGAATATATCACATAGCGGAGGCATTTCAGATTCATGAGTTCCTTGAAGGAAAGGCGGGCTAGAAATATTATCAAAAAATATAAATAAAAAAACATTGTGTTTCTCCTGCATTGCTGTTCACTTTTAATTTCTCATCTCTGCTGTGCCATTTTATATCTGGCAGTATCTCTCTGTTTGCTTCTGCACTTATTTTTCCTCACAAATAGACAAGCGGTGATAGGGAGTTTTTGTAGATGCTGGTTAAATAATAAAAATAAAAAAGCAACTCATAAAATGGATGGGGGAGAAGCTTTTATAAGCACTCTATCTTTTCTGAAAAGGGATAAAGATTGAGCTCTCAGTCTGAGCCTCGCACATTTTATGTCATGTGCAGTACAGTAGAAAGATCTGGCTCTGCTGGTCTCCTAGAAATTGGAAATGCTGGGGAATTCTTTGCATATTCAACATTGTCCAGGTGGATGAAGTGAATTTTGCAAAATGATTGGCCTACTGTAGTTGATGCTCCCAACACCTATTAGAGGTGCACTTTTGAATTACAGGGACATTCCCAATACAGTTCTGTAAAACCTGACAACAGAATCATCCTCCGAGCTCCTTTGCTCCTCTTGAGGTGTCCCAATACCTTCTCCTAGCACCTTTATGGCGCTCATGCAACACTTAGAAGCTTTTGGGCAGAATTCACTCCACCAAGAGGTAATTTCAGGGACTGGAATCAAGAGGAAGAGGTGTGGTGGAGATGGCCTCCCCCTTTCTTCTGTAGCTGACAGGGAGGAGGGAGGCCTGTTTGAATTATAGCTGAGCTATGAGGGAGATAATAAGGCAGAGACTGGTGAGCTGCCAAATTATGAAGTGTTAGGAGAAGCATGGGGGGGGGAGAATAGCCCAGTCAGTAGACACTTCATTAGGCAGCATAGATCAGGCACGTCCAACTCTATAGAGACTGTGATCTATTCCCAGTATAATTAAACTGGCAGTCATCTACCCATTGCCATTGCCCATAGACACCAGAGTTGTTGAGCTTTTTTTGGAAAGGGTTACATAAAATCGCTCACCCAACAGTCCACAGCCATCCGTCCTTCCCCCACTCAGCCACCAATGGAGGGAATAGAAACTTTCACAGTGGCGGCAAGAGAGGCGATGGGACATAGCGCCGGGGGCGAGGCGCGTCACCATAGCTCAGGAGCAACTGGGCAATCTCTTTTTTTACTCCTGCGATCGACTGGGAGAACCCAAGCGATCGCGGTCAACCGGTTAACCATTGCTGGCATGGATGATCCACCATCCCCTAGAACGTGGCGTTCGTTAAGGGTGCAAGAGCAATGAATGCCAAGACATTTGACCATGGCGGGCCTCCGTAGGGTCAGATGCTGCTGGGAAAGAGGGGAGAGGGAGGAGCCAGAGTGGGCAAAGGATTGAATTATTTGTCTTCTAGCGTAATGAGTGATTTCCTCCCTGATTCTTGAAACCATCAAAGGGGGGGGGGATTCCTCAAGCCTGACAGGTAAGGACACAATCTAACTCACACTTAAAAGGTAAAGGTAAAGGGACCCCTAACTGTTTGGTCCAGTCACGGACGACTCTGGGGTTGCGGCACTCATCTTGCTCTATAGGCCGAGGGAGTCAACGTACAGATTCCGGGTCATGTGGCCAGCTTGACTAAGCCGCTTCTGGCAAACCAGAGCAACGGACGGAAATGCCATTTACCTTCCCGCCGGAGCAGTACTTATTTATCTACTTGCACTTTGACGTGCTTTCAAACTGCTAGGTTGGCAGCAGTAACTCACACATACTAGGGACTAAATTTCATTGAATTTCAGATGTTATGATGTAACATCTATAGGGAAGTTAACCCATAAGCTCCTCATGTTTCCTTCAGAAATCATTGCCTTGCCCTCTCAGAAAATAGTATTCAATCTTCACATCTCTGGAAAGGTCTGCTGGATGAAGGAATATGAGCTACCACTAGGGAGATTAGTCTGAATTTGTTTAACCCAGTAACCCGGCAGAAGCTACACGGCAGATGTTTGGTGTAAGTCCAACTGTATTTTGAAAGACTTGTTTTCCTTCTGCCAGGCTTAGAGTGGCCCAGCCAGCGGCAGCCCTGCCGTGCACAGAGTTGCAGTTGGGTATACTTTATGCCTGTTTATTTTAAATGATACTGTGATGACTTTCAGCTTCACAGTGGAACTGACCCACACTCGCCTCCCAGTGCATCCCTGCTGGTTATGTTCTGTGTTTCTGTGGCAACACTCTGCCACTGACTGACTACCAACAGTGCCCTTCAGCTCTCTATATTGGACAAACAGGCCAAACCCTACGCCAAAGGATAAATGGACATAAATCTGACATCAGGAATTACAAGACAGGGAAACCAGTAGGAGAACACTTCAATCTCCCAGGACATTCTATACAAGATCTCGAAGTAGCTGCTTTACTACAAAAGAATTTCAGAAATAGACTGGAAAGAGAAGTTGCTGAATTGCAACTAATCACCAAGCTTTAAACCATGGAGAGACCTGGTTTGAACAGAGACGTTGGATTCTTATCTTATTGTACATGATAAAGCAATCCCCTTGCTTTTTCATGCAAGACCATTTGCAGTCATTTACAGTCGTCAACAGCTATCAGTCAGTCAATCACCCATTTCCACCACCCTTCTGAGTGATCCCCCCCTCCCCACCCTTTCTCTACATTTAAGTGTCTGGGGACTTCTATTTCAGTGTATCTGAAGAAGTGTGCATGCACATGAAAGCTGATACCAAAATAAAAACTTAGTTGGTCTTTAAGGTGCTGCTGGAAGGATTTTTTTTTAATTTTTTTTTGACTGCCACAAAGTTAGCCAGTGATCTTCAAGGCCAAGTGAGCATTTGAATCACAGTCTCCCAAGTCCAACACTCTAACCATTATACTGTTGGATATTGTCTGTTGTTTTATTGTTTGGCTTTACACACACTGTGTGTGTGTGTGTGTGTGTGTGTGTGTGTGTGTGTGTGTGTGTGTGTGTAGTGTTAATTTTGACAAAGTAATAATCATAAATAAATAAAAATAAAATGTGCACCCCACCACCGAGACCATTCCTTTGTAACTATCCAACCTCCCAAAATTTCAACACCTCTTTATACTATTCTTTCATTTTATATTCTGCTTACCCCTTCCACTTCCTAGCTAGAGTATAATAATTTGTGCAGCTGTCAATAAATTTGTGAGCAACTCCTTCATAGTCTGTGAACTTTTCATCCCATTGTAAATTGATACTAATGCCACTCTGGACATTCGGTCAGCTTTAACCCAGTGATTTCTGTTATCTCCTTAAACACCCTTTGCCAAAAAAGGGGGGAAAATACATATTTACACCCCCACCACATGTAAACATAATTCCTTGCTTCCTGGCATCCCCTCCAACATAACACCAAATATTTCTCTTCATTTGATTTAATCTGACTGGTGTTAAATGCCAACTCCAAACTAATTTATAATAATTTTCTTTTATTCATATATATATATATATATATATATATATATATATATATATATATATGTTGCCTTTAAGTTCAACTTTGAGAAATGGCTCTAGGACAGGCATCCCCAGACTGCGGCCCTCCAGATGTTTTGACCTACAACTCCCATGATCCCTAGCTAAGAGGACCAGTGGTCAGGGATGATGGGAACTGTAGTCCAAAACATCTGGAGGGCCGCTGTTTGGGGATGTCTGCTCTAAGAAATTAATGGTGATGATTATAATAACAATGCTGAGGTGGGCATAGTAATGTGATCCTGAACCCGAATCCATGTACAAGTGGTGCTTTTCTTTTCCCCTAGAAAAAAGATATGCAGGAACTCCCACCTTTTGGGGATGGACAGCTCTAAGTTGTAGAGCTTTTTGGGGGGACACCAAAGTTGTTCAGCTTTTTTTAGGGGAACAAAAGTTGTTTAATTTTGGGGGGGGTGCTTTGGGGGGGGGTTAACAACCACTCACAGCCACTTTCTGTCACCCTACAACGCCATGCTAATCACAGCACTGCCCCAAGCACAGCAACGTGCCGAAACACACCAAATTGGTTCCGGAATTGGTTCTGGCTGGAAAAAAGCCCTGTGTTCAGGTATGAAAGGGGTTCAAGAGGTGCACTGTTTGGCTTCACTGTCAGAGACACCAAGATATTTCCTGGTGTCTCAGTTTGTAGAGGTGAAGTACAGTGGTACATCACAAGAGGAATGCCCTGCAAGACGGATTTTTCGCAAGAAGAATACGTTTTGCGATCTGATGGTGATCTGATGGTGACTCGCAAGACGAATTCGTTTTGCGAAAAATTCATCTTGCGAATCGTGGTTTCCCATAGGAATGCATTGAAATTTAATTAATGCATTCCTATGGGCAAAAAAATAAAAATAAAAAGTCAATGCATTCCTATGGGAAACCATGATTCGCAAGACGAATTTTTCGCAAAACGAATTGACTCGTGGAACGAATTAAATTCGTCTTGCGAGGCACCACTGTAACTCCTGTGGGGAAGCCTCTGGTTGAGTACAGTGTCTTCTGCCTCTCCAAAGGCCTTTGTCTCTCTGAATATCTTCACTGTGTTTGATGCATTTGGAATGAAATAAGACAAGTGTCATGCTACCAAGCGTCTTCTGCAGGAACTTCCCCTTGTTTTCTACTTCTGCAAGCAATTGCTGAAGTCTTGGTGAGTTTAGAATAGTTTCACCTTTTAAGACTGGAGGCCGGTAAATAACTGCAAGCCATTAGTGAGGAGAGAGTACTTTCTTGCGCGCACACACACAAAAACAACCCAAGCTGCTACATTTAGCACTAAGGATCCTTCCTTTGAGTGGCAGTGGAGATGGAAGGCTAATGATAATTTTCAAAACAAAACAAAAAAGGTAGCTTCAAAAAGCCACTTAAGGCTGCTAAGTGACAAGCCTACTTACTGATCACATCCTTTAGCGCCACCCTATTACTTTTACAAGCAGGGAACCAGATAAAAGCTTAATGAATATCCCAAATAAGTGAAGTCAAAGGAACTGTTGCCCATTACTTTGATGAAAGTAAAGGAAGCCCATAATATTAGCCTGCTGTTTTAAGCCAGTAGTAAGGAATTGTTTAATTACCGCAAACAGTCAAATAGCAATTTGCTTGAGAACAGGGCTCTTTGTGGGGTGTGAGTCTCTACCACAAATCTTGCCACTGCCGTGAGCTCCTTCTTCCATCCTTCTTGCTGCAGCAGCCAGCAGCTTCAAGATGGAGGCAGTAATGAGACCAAGCTAACCTTTTGCATGGACAGGCGGAGCCCCCCAAATCCCATGTGACCTCTGAGTGGAATAATGATGCAAGACAAGGTGCTATGGGATTAAAAATTGGCCACAACTTTATTGAGATTCAGATGTAGGGAGACCTTGGCTCAGGCAGAAGCTCCGGAGCTGACTGGTGCCTGTAGGTAGGATTCAATTTCTATTGTGTGAGCTGTAAGACCCTCCCCTTACCTGGCCAGACCCCTGGCAAACACCTCCCCCAGGCAGGATCGGGCAGTTGGCTGGGGTAGGCGGAGACCCCCTACATCCTGCCTGGCAAGGTGGTGCCAGATCCAAACTTCCAGGGAGTCACCTTTTTGGGGGTCAAGCGGGCTGTGCACGACCATGCAAAATGTGCCTCCCCCATTTTATGTGGGGAGCGGTCATTCTTTTCCTTTTTTTAAAAAAATAATAATTTTTATTGATCTTCTCATAACAAATATTCAGTATAGTCACTTAACATTTAATTTCTAGTTTTCCCCCTCCCTGTTGACTTCCCCCAACTTCATTTTCTGGTTTGTTATACCGAATGTTACATTCTGCTGTTTATACATAATGTTTTGTTATCACCTGTTATATTTCTTGTTCTCTGTAAATAAAGTTGTAAATGTTTATTTAAATCCTGCCAACGAGTCCATGTTTTTGTTGTTTTTGTTTCCGCAAGTAAGTTGTAAAAAGCTCCCATTCTTTTTCAAAGTCACTGTTGTCCTTTTCACGCAGTTTGTCCATTAATTTTGCTAGCTCGGCATAGTTCATCAGGTTTTTTTTTTTTTGCCATTGTTCTTTTAATGGTATTTCTCCAGTCTTCCAATTTTGTGCTACCTGTATTAGGATTCTTGGTGCTGTAGTAGCATACATAAATAATGTCTGATTTTTCTTCGGCAATTCTTGTCCTAAAATACCTAACAAAAAGGCTTCTGGGTTTTTTTTAACAAAAGTTATTTTAAACATTTTTTTTTGCCAGTTCATTATATATCATTTCCCAATTTTTAAAAATAATCTTGCAATCCCAAACTAACCTTTTCATTCATGGTGAGGATGACACTCAGCTAATTACATGAAGCACTTTGAACACTCAAAATATGGAATACACTTTTAGTATGAATGCATTATCATTTCAATAGCCTCTTTTCCTTCCCCCTCCCTGCAGATAAACATAGAAACATGGAATCGTAGAGTTGGCCATCTACTCCAACCCTCTGCAATGCCGGAATCTCAGCTAAAGCATCCATGGCCATTCCACTTTTCTTTAAAACCTCCAAGGAAGGAGAAGCCACAACCTTGAAAAGCTGAAATATCAACCCTTAATTTGGATTTGAATGGTAGCAATTTACGGGCTAAATTTTACTCCTATCGATTTCTGTGCTGTAATATTAAGATTATTTTTATTTTATTTTATTTTATTATTTATTTTGCCACCCTATACTCAGAGGTCTTAGGGCGGTTCACAGAACAAAATCAAAATATAAAACCACAAAATATGTAACCAAAATAAAAACAACCCAATAATATCCCCCCCCCAAAAAAAACAACCCACCACATTTTAAAAGGTCATAGGATGTTGATCAGTTCAACCAAAGGCCTGGTTAAAAAGGAACGTTTTTGCCTGGTGCCTATTCTGAAGGTAAGAGGTTGGAGGGGCATTGAATTTTGGTCTGGCACAGCTTTGCCTCTGTTCATCTCCCCCCCCCCTCACCAAACCTTACAAAACTCACCAACTTCATAGGCTGCAAATGGGATGGCAAGTTTGTTTTTTGGCTTTGCTGCAATGAACGGGCCTTTCAGATGGCAGGGAAGAAGAGAAAAGAACCACAGCAGGTGGGCATGAGATAAAAGGGGAAGGAATATCTTATTTATCTTTTCCTCCCCCTCCTTTTAATTGTGGAAAATGCACTGAAGCAGCAGCCATCTGTGTGTATTTTAAAGGGGACTGAATGAAAAATTTGCACACAACCCCTTTGTACTTGGCAAGCATCCACACCCGTACAAAAAGAAGTGAGAGGAGTGATCCAATTTGAATGTCGCAGTGTCCTGTGTTCAGAGGAATGGTTCATCACAGGGTCCCTTTTCTCAAGAATCATGTTCACTTTCTGCTAGGGATGGATGAATCTGTCAATTTTCAATCCGCTCAGTTTCAGATCCCCCCCTCCCCAATCTTAAATTCAATTATGCAGCAATTTGTGATTATAATTCTTTTGAAATGAAAACGATTCAGCATTTTATCCCAGTATACAATTTTTTGTATGCAGTTCTGATAAATAAAACCCTTTTTTGGCAAGCAGTTTCCTCTAATACAATGCATTTTTGTGTTATTTCCATCAATATATGCATTTATCTGTACACTTTACCCAAATGCATGCATTATTTTTTTCACACACTGCTTGGCTGAAGAAGTGCATTGCAGAATTCAGGAAAAAAATGTGAATTTTGGAGGGTGGCTGTGTTTCAGTTTGCATACTGAAGATGTAGGTAGATACGCTGTTAAATGTGAACAGAATCAAATGTCTCATCCATCCCTACTTGCTGCCAATGTTTGTTGCTTGGATTTTGCATTCAAACTGTTGTTGCTCTCCTAAGAATTAAAGAGTGAATGTGACTCTTTGTAAGGTTTTGGAAATACCTGCATCACTCAAGGACTTCAATCAGAGAGCTGGGGTGTGGCTGTGGACCGCTTTTGATTTTTCCTGCTATTTGACATCTGTGTAAAATAGCTGAGAGGGAGAAAGATGTAGGGAAATGACTTCAACTGCAAAGTTTTTAAGCATTTCCTTCTGAGCAACCTTGCCGGGGGGGTGGGCACATGCCAGTGGTAGGTGGGGCCAGAGGTAAACGTAGAAGGGTCAATTTTACCTTTGTACTGTGGGCTAGTTTGTACACACTTCCACCCAGACCAACCCGAGGAATGGTCAGAGGTCAAAGATAAATCCTAGCCAGGCCAAGATGCTCGGGGTGCAATGCAGAGTAAATGGGGTGTGTTTGTTTTGACGACAGTTCTGCAGAAATGTCTAGAGAGCTGCGTTAGCACCCAGAGGGTGAGTTTCTGCACCCTTATTAATCAAGCAAAACTCAAGGAAATTCCGATTTATGCTAAAAAGGAGGGTTCGAGGAAAGGAGACAGAAATTTGTACAACCAAGTTAGGAGCGCACTGATGAAGGAGATTGTAGTGGCAAATCGAACCTCTGATTCGGACTCAATTCTCAAACATGTCTCGGCTACTCTTCAGAAGAATTTACAGAACATTTCTGAACATAAGAGAACACCTTCTTTTACTGGATATAAGAGAACATATTCTTCTGCTCCGGAGAGTCAAAAATTGGCAAAAGACCTGAATCAGTTTTATAGCAAAGTCAAGCATTATCAACTAGAACAATTCACTCAGTGCCAGAGGCACCAACAACCACCTCAACCTGTTCTGAAGTCACTACAGGGACAGAAGGCAAAAGCTCCAGGCGCAGTCGGAGTGGCTCCTCTTTGCTTGAAATAGTGTTCTGCACACTCCGATCTGTTAGGAATCATTCTAACAAAGAAACAGAAAAGATGTGTTGTGTAATAGCTTTAAGAACTGTGTCTGGTAAGTTCCATGTTCTGTTTGGTTGTCGTGAGCGTTGATGGAACGTTCCTTTATATACAGAGAGACAAGTCTGACTTGATTTATGCTTGCTGTAATAAAACCTTGTTAAAGTCTAGTCTCACTGCTTCGTGAGTTCTATGTTCGTTCTCTGCCACATAAAAAGCCTCTACCCAATAGGTTATGGGCCCAGGCCTCAGTGGGCAGAGACAGAGCGTGGAAAGAAACTCGGAGACTGGACGTGACTTAGCCGGCTATGTGAAGGCATTGGCAAGGAGTGTCTGTTGGAGGCCAGGAGCTGAGCAATCTGTCAACTGAGTGGAAGGCTGAAAGCTGAGAAGTGCCATGGCTGGACTTGGAGCAGAAGCTCAAAGGGGAACTTCCTATTATCCAGATGAGAAAATAGGAGATTCTACCCAATACGATCCTCATGCAGATATTTAACAGATATTTTGTATAAGGTATGTTTACATTGTAAAATTAGCCAAAGCAAATTCCAAGTATGTAAGTACTTGGCAAATAAATTACTATTCTATTTCTATTCTATTCTAATATGCACCCTTGCGTGAGAGTTAGTACTGCTGAACTCAACAAGGCTTGCTTCTGAGTACACAGAATCTTGGCTTCTGATACTGGAGACATCAATAGTTGTTTTTTGTGTTTTCTAACCCTGGCAGCTTTATTTTTTAGAAAAAAAGTGTTCCGTCACCTCTTCCGTTACTACTTCTGGTTGACTATACAGGTCCAAATAGAATTTTAGGAACTGGCCCTGTTGAAATTGTTCCACTTAGTGTATGTCAAAGGTCAGCCCTCTACTCAGGGATGAGCCACCTTAATGATCAACCCAGTGTCTTTGCCAAAACCAGCTTACATCTTTAGTTAATAAAGCTGTGGCTGAATTCAACCCAATTCGGATGTTATGCATCTTATTTACCGTGTTTCTCATATTTTAAGGCATCCCCCCAAAATAAGCCATGACAGGATTTCTAAGGGTTGGTGAAAAATAAGACATACCCCGAAAATAAGCCATGTCGTGTAGCCCCGACCGAGCGAGAGGCGAAGGCGCGGGACCCAGCAGGAGCTCCCTGCCTGCTTCCCCGAGCCGTCGCGCATCGGGGGACAGAGCCGAAGATCGGCGGGCGCTCCTTGCTGGGCTTGACAAGCCCGGGAAACAGCGCCCGCCGATCTTCGGACCTGTGCTGTGTGACAGGCAGGGGTGGGGGAGAAGCGGAGATCGTTCTCCGCTCTCCCCCCATCCCCGCCTGTCACCGAAGATTGGCGGGCGCTCCTAGCTGGGCTTGACAAGCCCGGCAAACAGCGCCCGCCGACCTGTGCTGTGTGACAGGCGGGGGTGGGGGAGAAGCGGAGATCGTTCTCCGCTCTCCCCCCACCCCCGCCTGTCACCGAAGATCAGCGGGCGCTCCTAGCTGGGCTTGACAAGCCCGGCAAACAGCGCCCGCCGACCTGTGCTGTGTGACAGGCGGGGGTGGGGGAGAAGCGGAGATCGTTCTCCGCTCTCCCCCCATCCCCGCCTGTCACCGAAGATCGGCGGGCGCTCCTAGCTGGGCTTGACAAGCCCGGCAAACAGCGCCCGCCGACCTGTGCTGTGTGACAGGCGGGGGTGGGGGGGAAGCGGAGATCGTTCTCCGCTCTCCGCCCACCCCCGCCTGTCACCGAAGATCGGCGGGCGCTGTTTGCTGGGCTTGACAAGCCCGGCAAACAGCGCCCGCCGATCTTCGGCCCTGTGCTGTGTGACAGGCGGGGGTGGGGGAGAAGCGGAGATCGTTCTCCGCTCTCCCCCCATCCCCGCCTGTCACCGAAGATCGGCGGGCGCTCCTAGCTGGGCTTGACAAGCCCGGCAAACAGCGCCCGCCGACCTGTGCTGTGTGACAGGCGGGGGTGGGGGGGAAGCGGAGATCGTTCTCCGCTCTCCGCCCACCCCCGCCTGTCACTGAAGATCGGCGGGCGCTGTTTGCTGGGCTTGACAAGCCCGGCAAACAGCGCCCGCCGATCTTCGGCCCTGTGCTGTGTGACAGGCGGGGGTGGGGGAGAAGCGGAGATCGTTCTCCGCTCTCCCCCCATCCCCGCCTGTCACCGAAGATCGGCGGGCGCTCCTAGCTGGGCTTGACAAGCCCGGCAAACAGCGCCCGCCGACCTGTGCTGTGTGACAGGCGGGGGTGGGGGGGAAGCGGAGATCGTTCTCCGCTCTCCGCCCACCCCCGCCTGTCACTGAAGATCGGCGGGCGCTGTTTGCTGGGCTTGACAAGCCCGGCAAACAGCGCCCGCCGATCTTCGGCCCTGTGCTGTGTGACAGGCGGGGGTGGGGGAGAAGCGGAGATCGTTCTCCGCTCTCCCCCCATCCCCGCCTGTCACCGAAGATCGGCGGGCGCTCCTAGCTGGGCTTGACAAGCCCGGCAAACAGCGCCCGCCGACCTGTGCTGTGTGACAGGCGGGGGTGGGGGAGAAGCGGAGATCGTTCTCCGCTCTCCCCCCACCCCCGCCTGTCACCGAAGATCGGCGGGCGCTCCTAGCTGGGCTTGACAAGCCCGGCAAACAGCGCCCGCCGACCTGTGCTGTGTGACAGGCAGGGGTGGGGGGGAAGCGGAGATCGTTCTCTGCTCTCCGCCCACCCCCGCCTGTCACCGAAGATCGGCGGGCGCTGTTTGCTGGGCTTGACAAGCCCGGCAAACAGCGCCCGCGTGCACTTTATTAAAAAATAAGACATCCCTCAAAAATAAGCCATGTCGTGTTTTTTTGAAGAAAAAATTAATATAAGACATGACTTATAATATGAGAAACACGGTATATACTGTACTGGGCTGGCCTCATGACAAGTCACTCGCTTCCTGTACCCGAGCCCACAAGTCCAGTTTCTCAGGAGACTTTTCACACCTTGCAAACCCTCTGAAATGGTGGGTTTCTGGAAAAGAGCTTTTGCTTCTCGATAGGTTCTTAACTTAGAACAATAACTTGTGTTGAGGCTGGGAAAGCCAGGTGGTGCTGAAGAAAACAGCAAATGAATGCATATTTGCTGACTTCTTTTGTTTTCTGTTTTGCTTTTGAAACTCTTAATTGCTTACCATTTTAAAATCCAGGCATCTTTAAAATGTCTAAGCTCAATCTGTGCCTTTTGATTGTACTTCTCAAAGCTGAGCTCCTGAATTGTGGGAAAGAATGTGCATTTAGCCATTTTTCGACAAAAAGAAGAAGATGTATTTTAAGGTTCTGATTATTGTTGTTGAGGCAACTCATTTGAATTGAATAAATCTTGGAATCCACTGAACGTCTCTTTGTTGGGGTCAAAAGAACCTCAGAGTTAAAGCAGGATTTATTTCCCCACAGTGACAATAGGTATTGGAAATATTTGTCCATATGCCATAGGAGTAAAAATTGTGAAGTCTGCTTTGGGAGTATTCCCTGTTTTAATTACCCTTCTTCCTAGACAAAGATGGGATACAAGCTTCTGGTTCCCTTGCTCTAACATCTCTCCCTCGCCATCTTATTCCTCAGCTGCCCTTCTTACCAGGGGGAGAGATCAATGTCCAAATGGAGAGATGTTGCAATTATTCAGATATTCTGCATCCCTAGAAATTCATTTAATTTTAAAGAGGGTTCAGTCTTCCAAGGTCTCTCTCTCTCTCTCTCTCTCTCTCTCTCTCTCTCTCTCTCTCTCTCTCTCTCTCTCTGACTGGATTTACACTGATCTGTGAAAAGACTATTTAGTATCAATGCAGTTTCCTATTGATGACAGATCTCTGCTCTATAGCACCTCCTCTGGTGTAACATTTATAACACATTTTTAATGTTACAGTCATACCTCGGTTTATGACCGCAATTTGTTCCGGGGAGCCGGTTGCTCCCCGAGTACGTCGCAAATGGAGCGACTCTTTTGTGCATGCACGAAGCACCGATAGAGCACTTCTGCGCATGTGTGCACTGTGCAGATCGCTTCTGCGCATCCACACGCCATGGAACCCAGATGTAAACACTTCCGGGTCCATGGCAGTTGCAAATCGATCGGCCGCAAACCGTGGCGGTTGTAAACCGAGGTATTACTGTATAACTGATCAGTGTAGATTAGTCCGTCCGTCCCCCCCCCCCCCAAAAAAATGAGATTTTCCAGTTTGGATGAGTTCACCATTTTCTTTACTAAAAAGTGTCAGGTGCAGAAAACTGCAGGGCCTTGGGAAACCTGACACAAATGAAAGGTGACGCTTAGGGAGTATTCTTAGTTTCTCTTCCCCGGTTCCTTCCAGCCTTCCCCATCACCTTTACCAGCTACTTCCCATCACCAAAACCCTCCTTCCATTCCTTTGCAAAGTACGGCAAGAGCAGCAAGGTATGAGGAGTAGGGGAACAACAGTCTTCCATCTTTATTTACTTGGTGCAACAATTAGGAGTGTTATAAAGTTAAAGTTAAAGTACCCCTGGATGGTACTTTAACTTTGGATGGGGTTGTGGCGCTCATCTTGCTTCAGGCCGAGGGAGCTGGCGTTCATCCATAGTGTTCCGGGTCATGTGGCCAGCATGACTAAACCACTTCTGGTGCAACGAGACACCGTGACGAAACCAGAACGCACGGAAACGCTGTTTACCTTCCCATCACAGTGGTACCTATTTATCTACTTGCACTGGTGTGCTTTCAAACTGCTAGGTTGGCAGGAGCTGGGACAGAGCAATGGGAGCTCACCCCATCGTGTGGATTCAAACCACCGATCTTCTGATCAGCAAGCCCAAGAGGCTCAGTGGTGCACTGGGATGCAAAGCCCTAGGGTTTGTGAGGCAAGCACAGGACAGGGTCATTTTCCCCCAAATTTTGAATTGGCTCTGAAAAATTATGATTTCCTCTCTCTTAATATTATTATTTTTTAATATTTTCAAGTGATCCAATGCTTGAGAGAGCAAACTTATATCTAAAGGGAGAAAAGCAGTGTCTAAACCAGTGTGAGATTGAAGCCTATCCCCAGCCTGAGGGAGAAGTACATTGGATTCCATCCTAAGGGTTGTATCCAAAGCTAGCCCTTTTCAGAGTAGATCCATTGAAATTAAGGGACATGACTTGTGCCCATTCATTTCACTGGGTCTACTCTGAGTACAACTTTACTGGATATGACCATTTCATTGAATTCAAATCCAGATGTGTGTCTTTTCAAATGGAAGTCTTGGACTAACATTTCATTTCAACATAGCTTCTAACACAAAGTGCTCGTTTGTTTTAGGGCAAGCCTGCACAGACTTTTTTTTTTTCATCTGATGTTTCCAATATGATACTTCAGGATAATGTCTGTTGTAGAGGTTTTGCCCAAGTTGCTGTTAAAATATTGATAGTTTCTTTTTCTCTCTCCCTATTTGTCAAAGTTTTTGTTGATGTTGTCTTTGTTTTATTCATTATGTATCATCATTCATTATTAAACTGGAGGAATTCTGAAGGAAGGGCAACAAAATGCTAAAAGGTTTTTTGAAAAATCATTACCCACTGAGTTCAGAGAGAATGGAATTTGTAATGGCCTTAAGAAAGGATTACAAGGGAGGGCACCACCTGTGTATAATTCGTAAAGATTGCAGCTAAGTATTTCCTTGTCTGAATTTCCTCTTTCCCTTTGTGCCATGGGAAATGAGCTTTAGAAAAGGACAGATAAGATAATGCCTCAGGAAATGTCATGCATCTAACCGTATTCTGGTTGAAAAAGATTTGGAAGTATTTTTACCCCACCTGAAGTTCTCAAGACACCTTTCAATGGACAAAATCCAGTGATGTCTGCCTGGAAATCCACTTATTCAGTGGGATCTCTGGTTACCTTTCTCCCCAGCAGCAGTGAAATAATCTGGAGAAGTCCTCTTCGGTTTCCCATAGTTATATGCATTTTGTCTTTACCTGAGCTAAGGCTATTCTCATAATGGCCCCACTACTTTGGAATACTGCTCCTATTGAAATCCGGCAGAGACCTCCAATTTTGATGTTTTGTCAGTTTGTTGAAAGCATTTCTGTTTTAGAGATTTGATTTAATGTTGGCCATTTGTTCTGTCTTTTATGCTTTTATAAGTTTGTGTTATTCTGTTGCATACCAACATAATCTTTTTAATAAATGGGTGGTTTGCAAATCCTTTTATGAATATATACAATAAATCAGGAAAAGTCTCATTGCACAAGCTTGCACTTGTGGCCAGCAGTGTTCAGTGTCAACAAGCCTTTATTAATTTTGCTTCTTTATGATTGACCTATGAACCGATGGCTACTTTCTAGCAATATTTCCCTGTTCAGGTCACTTTGAGTCAATTATATCTGACATTCTAAGTCACATGGGATTTGACGTGCAGAGTGAGAAGTTTCAGAAGTAACTTAAAGTAGACATTGTGGTCTGGCCACAGCACACCTGTTAATGGGTAATATATTTTATTCTCTCCCATAAGTGGCTGATAGCGGTTTCTCAGGCCAGGTTTTTTTAGACAATACATTTCAGCTTGTCCCTGGTCACAGGGGAATGGCTTACGGGAATTATATTGTGTCTTGAGCAGTGAGGGAGGGAAGGAATCTAATGTGAGAAATAGCCCTAAAAGCATTCTGGATCAAGGTAGAGTGACATTCTGAAAGATTTAATGTTTTCTTGCAGAACACAGACTGCATGTTGCTAAATTGGTTCTTTTCAAGAAGGAATTAAACAGGAGAATATGACACAAGGCCTGTGGGTCCCAGCCACATCAAAAAGCCTAATTACAGCTTGCCGGCGCAATGCATCTCCCCAAAGAATCTTATGGTGCCTATATTGAGTTGCCTGGGAAAGGGGAAAAAATATGGGTCATGTCTCTAAAAATAAGATGGAAGCTCAGTACATATCAAAGGCTGGAGGTTAGGGCCTCTTCTGTGGCGGGTAGAATAATGGGAAGAATTCGACTGGTAATTTAATCCAGCTCAATGTGGATGTTTGAGAATGGGACAGAGGAAGTATCGAGAGCTACTTTGCAAGTAACTTTTTCTGACGCTTGAGGCTGGAGCTACACATTTTGGCCGACCCCAACAAATAACGATGCAAACTGCATAGTGGGATATCATATTGTGCTGTGTTTACCTTCTCAGCTTCATTAGCTGTTTTCTGCCGGGGTTGGAGAACTTTTGCAAGACAGGGGTGCCGCTCCATGCATTTTGCATTTCTAAATGGTGCAGGAAGAAAATAAAGAGATGCTGGCTTGGACTTATTGGCAGGGTTTGAGTAAACAATCACAATTGCATATGATAATAAAAAATAAGATTATATGTATTGGGGAAATTTTGGGGAAACAATACGCAGGGGTGAACAAAATGGAAATAGAACAAAATGAGGGAAGTCCAGGGGAGGGGGGGAGGAAAATATGGAAAACTGTTAGAGAAATATTGTTAGAGGATGTATATATGGAAAAACCCCCCAAAATATTTTTGTAAAAAAGAGAGAAATGCTGCCATAGCTGTTGCTTTTTATGCCCATTGCTGTCAGGAGTTTGTGCAGGAGCCGGGCCCTGGGACCAGCTGGGCTTTGCAGGACTGGGATCCTCTTCGGCTTGTTCCGGAGAGGCAGGGTGCAGCCGCACAGGTGAGGCCACTTGGTATTCGCTGCACCTGGTGGCAAGAGCCGGCAGGGGATATAAGGCCAGCATTTCCCCTCAGCTCTTTGCCACAGCAACACACTCTCTGTCTCGCCGTGTGCCTTCTTACCTTTTGACCGTGACTTCGTGCCTTGACCCTCGGACTGTGACTTTGTTCTTCAACCTTCGGACTGTGACTTCTTCCCTTGTGCTTCTTGGCCCTTGGACCGGGTGTCCATGCCTACCATCTTGCCCCCGGTCCCGACGTTCCTTGCTGGGACTTTGCTCGTACGCAGCCCGGACCGTGACAATTGCAAATAGGCTGCAACATCTTTTTCCAACCCAAGGTTCGGCCCATGAACAGGACATTAATAAAAACAAAACATTTTGCTTTGGGTGGTGAATCAGTTCAGTTTGGCACTTGGGATTGACATTTTGCTTTGGTTTGTTTGCAGAAGCTCTGCTTCTTTGTTTATTATGAGGGGGAAATCAACACCAGTCCATAACCAGAATTGATGAAATTTGCAGGTACGTTGGCTTCTTTTCATGGGCGCAGCCAGGATATATGTTGGGGGGGGGGGAGGACACTCACCTCCCATTATACTCTGTCTGGTTCTGTCTAGCAGAGTTGGAATGAACTGTCTTGGACTTCCGGTCTGGCGCCATCACCGCTCGGCGCGGGATCCTCGATCTCCGAGGTCCCTAGCGCCGCTGAGGAGGGGAGAGCCGCGTGGGCAACGCGGCCACCCAGAAAAATCCCAGATTTGGCTTTCTGGGAACGTGAAGATCCGGCAGTGCTTCGTAAAGTCCTGGTTGATGCCCGGTAAGCCCTTTTTTAGAGCGCCGAGAGCAGTCAGTCCAGGATGAAGCCTTGGAATCATTCGCTACCTCAGCGGCGTGAAGCCCCAAGCCGGCGGCTTTTTGTAGCGTCAGATACCTCCAAATTACGATTTGAGTCGTGAGTACAATTTTGGAATTTGAAAAAGATTGGATTTGGCCAGGAAAGGGAAGTAAAAAATTTGGGAACGGAGGTCGCTCCCCCCCTGTAACGAAAGAACCAGGGAACAGCAAACTTGCCTTTAGCGCGGAATACACTTTAAAAACAACGATACCCTCTTTAAGTGGATTTTTAAAGCTCTTCCCTTGGCAGCAGAACCAAGGGAAAGAGAACTGAACAGTTATTGGGACTCTGCAGACAACGAAGGGAGACAGAAAAACCTCCTTGTAACTCGGGAACGGCTCCCGGGAAGCCGCGACCAGCCACCATTAAGGCGCAACAAAGTAACAGCAGGAAAGATACTTTTATCTGCTTGCACTGCTTACATCTTCGATTTCAATGTGGAACTAAATTATAAATCTGGAAGGATGTGGAGGAATTAATCAGAACAATTTGAGTAATCATAAAACAAGAGCAAGGAACAGCTCAGACTTTGTCCTAGATTTTACATAGAAATGGGAAAAGAAATACCACCATCTTGAGAACAGGAACCCATGCCAGGCTTGTAACATGATACGACAAAGGATTCAGCTATACAAAACACAGAGCCAACATCAGGAGGAGAATTGGATACAGCAGCTGCTGGAACTGGCTCAGGAAATACTACGTGATCTCCGCAAGGACAATGAACCCTATCTGAAGGAAGAATATTTTCCACCACCAGAGGAAACTTCGATGTCACAAGCAAAAGACACGGGAACTAACTCTAGAATATTAGATCAAACACAGGAGGAGCGAAAGAACTGGAACCTGTTGCAACCAGTGAGAGAGGGAACACAGGACATAGATTTAAATCAACAAGCTCTGGAAGACGAGATCTGGGAACAGGTTCTCCTAGTGAGAGGGGGAGAGCCCGCCCCAATCAGAGACTGTGATGCTTTGGCAAAGGACCAAGAAGGGGTATGGAGGAGTGCTTTCCTAGTGGGAGTAGGAGAGCGCAATCCATGCAGTGTGCAAGCTATGGGACTGGAAATTGTAAAAAATGGAAACTGGCATGGGGAATGTGTCAAAGAAGATATACAACAGGAACAGAACGGGAGGGTGGGAAAACAGCAGGGATTGGAGTGGATAAGAGTTGGTATAGGATGAAAGACTGGGATGGATTAAAAAGGTCTGAACTGGATTGTTTTAAGGGACTGGTCGGGACTCTTAGGGAAATGTTTTCTGGGGAAGGGAGGGGGAATTTAGAGGGGATTGCCATTTATTTTAATCTTTTTTTTTAGAAAATTAGAAATGTAATATAGTGGGATACTTATGGGGGGAATCTAGAAGCTAAAAGGGATTAAATAGAGTAAGATATGTGCATGCATGATTTTTTATTTTTCTTGTATTGAGTATTATATTATCTAGGATATGGATTGGTGTTAGCAGATGAGGTTTATTTTCTTTCTCTCTTTTTTTGCATATTATGAAAGCTGTCTGAATGGGGAAAAGAGTAGATTCGGGAAGGGGAGGGCGGGGAAGTCGGGAAGTGATTACCAAGTAAGAAGTTTGATGTGAGAATTTTTGTTTTTTTTGTTTTTGTTTTGTTTTTTGTATTTTTGCATTTCTTTTTTCTTTTTTCTTCTTTTTTGTGCTTTGTATTCTTTATTCTTTTTGTATTTTTGTATATTTTTGTTGTTTGGAAAAGCTTTAATAAAGATGAATTTTAAAAAAAAGGAATGAACTGTCTCAACAACAGTTGTTTTAAATTACTTTCTTTTAACCTAAGTGCGCGGAAACATCTGTCAGGATCTTTCTACAATTTCTACTTTTAGTTCAGTATTTCTATTTATTTACTGTACTTGATTTAGGGAGGTCAGTTGCCCCCCTGCCCCCTGGCTATGCCCACGATTCTTTTTTGGGGAAAGAACATGACAATTTTTTTGTGTGTAGCCTTTAAAGATTTGCAGGGGGAGGGGGAGGAGGAGATGCCCTTTCATCTCTGTGGTTTTGTGGGCAATCTGTATGAACTTAGATGCTTCCCAAGTACATTCCCTGCAAAACTTCAGAGGAATGAATGCAGGTTTTAAGGAGTTATGATGACCTCACAAGATCTGAAGCCTCCTGCAATGTATGTCACATTATAGGCATTTGTAGAGTGCCTTGCAAAGTTCCAGCTTGCAGATTGAGGCCCAAGCCCCTTGCAAAGCCAGCGCTATCTTCCAGAGCATTTTCCAATGTGTTTCAGGTTCTCCAACCCAAAATGCATGTACAAAAATATGTATATTAAGGGAAATGATTTTTTTATTTAAAAAATGCATACATTTGTGCAATAAGCATACAAAAACACACAACATTGGGGGAATTACTTACACAAAATGTGTGTATTAGGCAAAATTGCATTTGGAATTGTTGATGAATTTTCTTTAGAAATACACACAGACAAGCAAATATGAATTGAACTTAAGCCTGGAAAAAACAGGAACCTGAGAGGAAGTGAAACTGATCGATTTTTCCATCCCTACTGAGCTATCCCCAGAATTAAGTTTGTCTACCCCACTCTTTTCTTGTTCACGAGAGAGAGTGGACATATCCTGTCCCATTAGGGGGAAAAAAGTAATGCAGTACTGAGGTTAATTCTGACCGCAGGAGTGGCATTTATAAATTTCTCTGTTTATTCTGAGGCAAGTTTTGTTAGCATATGCTAATTTGGGCATATTTATTCTACCTTAGAATAATGTCTCAGCTACTTCCCACTATTGATAAACTATATTATGCACTACAGGGTTCTGAATTAGTAACTGAGCATGCCATCATGCAACCTAATAGCGTGCATTTTGAAAACAAAGTTTGCTATAAGCTAGTCTTCCATCCGTTACCTGCTGAGTCTTCCTCTAGCTCCCTCGATTTCCCTGGAAAAGCTGACGTTGCTAACAGCAATCTAGGGCATATTGTTTAAGCAAGTTGTGTTGGTGTAAGCAGTAGCAGAGCAATTACGGGATCCTTAGTGCAAGGCTTGGCAGGAGGAGATAAGCTCTGGAGCTCGATGCCCTGATTCTCCTTTCCCTTTCTGCAATGTAAATTTCTATTCAGCTCTGGAGGTTTGCATAGGATTTAAAAGCTGACGTATGCAATCGGAGAACAGGGAGCAGATGATTATGTGTTTTAAAATGGAGCAAGCAGCAAATGCTTAAAAATCATGGCAAGGAGTGGACAGGACGGGCAATGGTTGGGATTCACTCCACTCTGTCATCCATCCTTATTGGTGGTAACAGGTTGCTTTACCAGTATTGGGCTTGACACCCTCTGAACAGCCCTCCTTGGTATGCCCCACAAGCTTACCAAGACCTCAGGTAATAACGGGAACAGGTGGTAGTGCTGGAAGCAGTGGGTGCAGATAACAGACCCTCCTTCTGCCAAGCACTGTAAATGGAAATTCTGGGTGAGACTGGGCCAGGAGATGGCTTCACCTGCTGAGCAGCAGCTTGAAGGAGAAGAATAATTGTCTCTACCTGCTGCTGATCAGCCTTCTTGCTCCTGAGGAGAACCAGCTGGCTCCAGCTTTCTTCAGCAGGGTTTCCAGCTTCAGTCAGTTGCCAGAAACAACATTTGTCTTTCCTGGCCAGACCTTGTTGCTTCTTGGCTCCTTGTGACCTTGGACATTCTTGACCCCCTGAACGTCTGACTACGTGAGCTGACATACTCCTGATCTTTGGACTGGACAGGACCTTGCCTATATGGACTCTGCCTCCAGGCAAGTACGCCTCTGAGATTTGGCTGGTTGGCTGGCTTCTCCCTCTACTGGGTTCTGCCATGGTTGGCAACACAGGACTATGACACATCCCTATTTAATAAACCTCCTTGTCCCCAGAGTCTATGGGTCCTGACTCAAATGTGTACATCAGTTATGGGGCCTAGAAGCATTGGGGATAAAGATGACAGTAGTAGCTGTTTTACCTGCCCTCCCTTTTTTTTTGTATAGCACCAGGCCATTTTTTTTAAGGACTTCATATCTAAAAGGGGAAGATGTAGCCAGCTGAATTGGGCCTTGGTGTTTGTCCCACACCATAGCTTCTCTATGTTAATTTTTTGTCATGTCACCACAACTCATTCTCACATACATCACAGTGTAGTTCTGAAGAGAAAGTGGGGTTGACAGTAGAGTGGGATATAAACGCAAGTTGGAAAGTTGTTTGCTAAGTATTTGGATACTTCTTATGACATTGTAACCAAATTTTGCACCATGATTCCTGAGATCAAAGAGCAGGGGTGGGTTTTGTTTTTTGTTTTTGGTCTGTTATGGGATACAGTGAGGCACCATTTTGAATCCACATGGCTGGTGGAACCTTTCAAAACTGCCCTGAATTTAGCCACTGGTTTTAAAACTGTACTGGTCTTTGGGGTTCTTGATAATCCCCAAGTAATGCTGGTTACGAGGTTGCTTAGTAAGTAAATAATATACTGTATGTTTGCATTTCTCTCACCAAATGTAGAAGTGGTTAAGAATCGGTGGTTTGTGCCTGCACATTATGTAGAGACTAGACTGTAAACAGACATTTTGAGTGGAATGCTACATTTTGAAGTGGCAATAAGACTGATTTACAGAAAGATTGCTTTGCAACTGTCTAAAGGTTGAAAAGTGAAGTGTTTGTAAGCAAATTGTATAGTTGCCTTTAAAAGCTATTTGCTCGGGGGGAATAAATTTGATTTTGCCGTATATCTTCCTTTTGCACAGGCATTTCCTCACCAGTCCATTATGGGGTTTCAGGTCCATTTGCATTTTGCTAATGTTTTTCTGATACTTAATCCCCACAAGCTATAAAAAAGGACAATTCACTGACTGAAATTCTCTATGGGATTGGCTACTTGGGAAACTTAGTCTGGGAAAAGACAAAGATTTAGCTCCAATTATCTTAGGCTGATGTCAGTAGACCTTGAGCCTTAGTTTAGCCTATTAATCTTAATTTATAATTTGGGGGCAATTAATAATCCTGTGCTGCATGACGAATCAAAACTTGGCTGGCATTTTGATACATTTGAAAGGCAAATGTTGAACCTGTCTATTAAAAGAAAAACAGAAGTCTGGATTTCTGCCATATATATTTAACCTGCAGTGCACCTAAGGGTACCAGTAATTCATTGTGTTTTGAGTCCATACTTACAGCTGATTAGAAAAGGGGGAATGTCCTTGAAATTGTCAGTTCATGCTTTAAGTCCACCTGTGACAAGAAATGAAAGTGGTTTTACTAAAAGGCACATGAGCATTTTAGGTGGATTCCGGACCAATAGCCAGACATCTTGGCTTGATTTACATGGCAGCTCTTGTCAGGGAAGAGCCGGATCCCAAGGAGAGGGAGAACGTGTTGGCAAAGGACGCACATGAGGAGGAGGGTACAGGGAAAGAAGACAATGATTTGTGGGGTTTTGTGACACCTGTGTAGCAGCTGCCAGGGGTGGTGGATGCAGGGAATCAGGAGGAAGAGACCGGGCAGCTAGGCTTGGGGAAAGGAGGCAGGAGAAGAGCTGCAGGGGGGTTCAGAGGCTGGGGAACCTATGACACCCCCCAGAAAGAGTCGCATCTTTGGAATCCCATCAGTTGCCCCCACCCTCCGCTGTCTCCATTTTCAAGGAGGGGCTCAAAGCAATGGGAGCAACTGGAGCTGCCATTGGAGAGGAGCCTTCAGGTGTTTAAAAGGAGTTTAAGAAAGCAGGAGGGGGCAGGGCCACAATATTGCTCCAACTGCACAAGACAGAGCACAGGTCTGCACCTAGGGCTTCTACACAACCTAGGGCTTCTACACATTTTCCTTCCTCCCTGAAAACTCCCTCTTTAAAGCTGAATTGGAGCAAATGGCAATCTGCTGCGGGAAACCCACATTGCTGTTTGTGAAGCTTCAGTTTTAAAGAACGAGTTTTTGCGGAGAAAGCTCTGGAGCAAAAGATAGGGCACTCAGGCACAGAGCTGTAAAGCATAGAGCTGTGCCTGGAAATAGAGGGGCTAACTGTGGATAAGCCTCTAGTTAGTAGTCAGTGTTGTGTTGCATCCAGTTGCTCATTCTCATTGGCTGGGTACACTCGGGACAGCTCTACAGAATGGTTCGATCTTCTCTTGTGACCAGCTTCATGCTGGTAGCATCTGAAGATGGTAATGAAGATGCCACATTACATGACTCCTATAAGTAATTCTTAAACTTCCCTATGAACGTCAGCTGCTGGAAAATACTGTACAGTAGAATCCTATACTGCAGGGGCGGAAAACCTCAAGTCTGAAGTGATGGGAAGGTTGTGTGTTCAGGAGAAACAAGAACTGGAAACAGGCTTTGAACATGATCTCCAAGCCAAGAGAGGTGGTTGGAACTCCACTTCCTGAATTATGTACTCCAGAATACTGTGTTTTGTTTCTTCTGTCAGACATTTAACATTGGGAGTGTATCTATATGCCAATGAAATCACCAACAGCAATAAATGATGTTAGCTGCACAGAGAAGCAATCTCCATATCTTGTCTCAGCCGCAGTTTAACCTGTGTCAGGGATAAGTGTGCCCATTTATGTGTCAAGTTTGACTTAGAGAACCATGGCACCTCAAGTATAAAATCTAATCAATTAGAATTTAAGTTACCATATAAGTTGGTTATCTTATGAATTTGAAATGTAAATCCATATTAAAGACTCACCATGGCTGGGTGTTTGTGTGTGTGATAATTATCTGAAAGTGCAGAAACTGGAAAAAAACACCTTTATATATGTCCTGAAGAGATGTATTGTGTTTAACACACCAGCAACCAGGGTTATGATCATTCCAGTAATGAAAGCACCGATTGGTGAACCAGCCTTAATTAAGTGTTAATTAGGCGTTTCCGTGCACTGCTTTGGTTCATCAGAAGCGGCTTAGTCATGCTGGCCACATGACCCGGAAGCTGTCTGCAGACAAACGCCGGCTCCCTCGGCCTATAGAGCGAGATGAGCGCCGCAACCCCAGAGTCGTCCGTGACTGGACCTAATGGTCAGGGGTACCTTTACCTTTACCTTTTAGTATTGAAAAGGAAATGTTTAGTTTTCGCATTCCTTTGAGCAACATTGTAAATATTTTAAATAAATAGATATAATACAGACTGTCTCTCATTGAAATAATACCAAAGCAGTATAGCATAGGACAATTCAATACAAAACAATTTGAACCCAATTCAATATGCAATCAAAGCGGTCCTATTAAAAAGAGTGTATCCCAATTACTCTAGCAGGGAATTGTTCAACAAGGGTCAGGGGCCAAAGAAAGCATGAGTAAACAGATATATTTTTTTCAACAGCTGTCAAGAACTGAACAGACTAGGTGATCGTAAAACCTTGATGCAGTGATCATTCCACAGACTGAAGTGGAGAAGATACTCTTATAAAGTGCTACGACGTGAGCCTATGCACATCATGGCATAACTAATAGGAGCCCCTCCCAAGATCTTAGTGAATAGGCAGCTCTATATAGGAGAAGCCATTCTTAGAGAGGAACTGGTATTAAATCACATAGAGCTTTAAAGCAGGGGTCAGCAAACTTTTTCAGCCGGGGGCCGGTCCACTGTCCCTCAGACCTTGTGGGGGGCCAGACTATATTTTGAAGGGGGAAAAATGAACGAATTCCTATGCCCCACAAATAACCCAGAGATGCATTTTAAATAAAAGGGAACATTCTACTCATGTAAAAAATGCTGATTCCCAGACAGTCTGCGGGCCGGATTTAGAAGGTGATCGGGCCGCATCCGGCCCCCGGGCCTTAGTTTGGGGCCCCTGCTTTAAAGGTTAAGCTAGTATCAAAAACTTAAAATTGTATTAGTAGTAGATTGTACTTCCTTTAACACAGGTGTAACAGGTGTGGCAGGGTTTCCCATTTGAGGTGTTTCCGATGTCTACTTGCACCCATCATTTGGGTTGGCATATTGAGGAATTCCTTGATGGTGGGGGTCCCCTGCCAGCAGAGGTTGGCAGAGCCAGACACAGCTGGGTGGAGAGAGACCATCACGTCCTCCAGTGTGGCAGGTGTGTGTGGGGGATTGCATTGTTCAACTCAATTATTCAATTCCAAGGCATGTTTTTAATTCAACAATTAAAAACATCATTTGGAATTGAATAATTGAGCTGAACAATGCAACCCCCCCCACCTGCCACACTGGAAGAGGTGGTGGTCTCTCTCCACCCAGCTGTGTCTGGCCCTGCCAACCTCTGCTGGCAGGTGGTTTATGGTTTAATCTTTGTTGTTGGCTGCCTTGAGCTCTTTGGAGATTAGGTGGGGGCGATGTTCTAAATACTGTAATAAACCAATAGCCATGGAAACAGAATCCCTGTTCAGATATACACCTGAATTTAAAAGGTGGAGTGTGCCAGGGATACACACACAGAGAGAGAGAAGCCCGCCCTTTAACATCCCATTAGCAAAGAGGAAGTCTAAGCATATTTGGTTGAACAGAATTTAAAAGCACCCCAAGATTGGGAACATCGACAAGGTCTGAAGAGGACCTGAAGCTCTTGAGGACATTGGGAACAAGGGCTTGCATGCACACACCCTCCATATTTCAGGTGCAGGGAAGCTTTGGCCCTCCAGATGTTGCTGAACTACAGCTCTTGGCATCACTGCCAATTGGACATACCTGCTAGGTCCAATGGAAGTTATGGTTCAGCCACATCTGGAAGGCCAAAGGTTCACCACTGTTGCTATATTTTAAATCTTTGTATTCTCAGGCAAATCCCCATGTTCAAAAACAGTGCACAAAAAGCTTATCCATGGGTTATGTCCCAGGTAAAGGGAAAGGGAAAGCCACTTCTGGCGAACCAGAGCAGCACATGGAAATGCTGTTTACCTTCCCGTCAGAGTGGTACCTATTTATCTACTTGCACTTTGACGTGCTTTCAAACTGCTAGGTTGGCAGGAGCAGGGACCGAGCAACAGGAGCTCACCCCGTCGTGGGGATTCGAACTGCTGACCTTCTGATCAGCAAGCCCTAGGCTCTGTAGTTTAGACTACAGCACCACCCACATCCATTATGTCCCAGGACAAAGTATTAAATCTGGAAGGCAACCTGTGTTTCTCTTTTTCCTGATGCTGCCTTGGGAATACAGTTTGAGTAAAGGCATATCGACCCTGAAACTCTTTAGCTGATCTAAATGTGGGTGGAATTTTCATAATCCTGTGACAGATCAACTTTGAAAATGTAGCTGAGTCCCAGGAGCAAGGGCAAACAGGAGATGGTCATCACGATCACATCCTGCTTGTAAGCTTTCCAGAGACATCTTGGTGACTGCTGTTGGCAACATAATGACTTGACCTTGACCATGAATCTAGGAAAGCTGCTCTTATGATTTTTTGGAGCCTTTGTGTGATATCTATAACATGTAAACCAAACCTCCTCAGCCTTTTCAGAGAGTCACATTCTAATCTGCAAGCACTTTCTCAATAAGGATGACCTGTGTAATTGTTGCAGTTGCAGTCTTTTCAAAAACCTTTTCTTAGTCATCGACTCCGTTCATGGCCAGTGTTGTTTGTATCACAGATGAACACATTGACTCAAGCCCTGGAAGGAGGGGGGATGCAGATGTGTCCTTGATTTTAACCCTGTGTGATGCATTTGTTCGTCTGTCACTGCACTGAATGCTTTCTTCTTAGACTAGCACTTGCTCTTTCTGAGCAAAAGCTCTAATTTGCTGATCTGCTCCGCAGAGGTTTGTGTATGTAGCTACACTAGCTCTGTGTTTAATGACACTTGTATAATTGGAGACATATGGAATCTTAATGAAGAGTGGGGACTAATTGCTTGGAGTATGCTCTTTCTCCAGTCAAGAATTTGTAAAGTGTGTATTTTCTTCCCCTTGTGAACTCTCTTTGGCTGTAAAACAGACTTTCAGGGATCATCTTTTGTTCAATGAAAAATCAGGCTATCTCGTTTTTGTGCTGACTGACGCAATGCAATTTGTCCTCCTAATGTTTGCAATGAAGAACTGAAGGGTATTTCCAAACAGGTTGCAATTAGATCAAAACCATCCTGACTGAAGTCTGATTTGCAAACTCTCCTGGTAGTGTTTATGCTCAGCTTGGTGATTTTGTCTGCTCATTCTCTCTGATGAGTGGCAATGACCCAAATATGTTCTGGGTCAGCTAGACTGCATTTTGATTGGATTTAGTGTGTTGAGCCAGGAGCCCTGGTATTCTTGACCTAGCAGTCTGCCATGCATTTGTAAAAGAACCCCAAAATGTCACTCAGTGGCACAGCGTAGGTTGCCAGGGCCCAGGGCCACACGGAGGGGGGGGGGGCAGAGTCATGTGCATTCAACTGCCTATACAGCACATGTCACCCAGGAGATCACAGCCACAAATAAGTCATTCTGTTTTCCTGGTTCAACGGAGCCCAGCAATGGATGTGTGCAGCTGTATTGAGGCAGCACTGGGTGTTCAAATTTTGCACCCTAACAATTTTCATGCTACTGAACCTTTTGAATTGCTTCTTCTGGTTGGTTGGTTGGTTGGTTGGTTGTCACAGTGTAGATGCTAAGAAGGTTTGGGATTCTCCGGGATCTATCTTTGTCACTAGAGGCTCAAGTAGCCTCAGTGGCAATGGATGCATTTTATGAGCATTGGTGAATTCATCTAGTGATGAGTTAAATTCCACCCTGACTTTGGCTGGTAAGGAAATTCTTTCCCCCACAAGTGTAAACCAGGGGAACCAGACAGAGGGCCTTCTCGGTAGTGGCACCCACCCTGTGGAATGCCCTCCCAGCAGATGTCAAGGCAATAAGCAACTCATTTACTTTTAGAAGACAACTGAAGGCGGGCCTGTTTAGGGAAGTTTTTAATGTTTGATGCTGTATCGTTTAAAATATTCAGTTGGAAGCCGCCCAGAGTGGCTGGAGAAACCCAGCCAGATGGGTGGGGTGTAATTATTATTATTATTATTATTATTTATTATTATTATATTTATTATATAAACATTGAATATAGTGGTGTTCTAGTAGAGCATGAGATGCTAAATCTCAGGGTTGTGGGTTTGAGCCCCAGAACCTGCATTGCAGAAAGTTGAACTAGATAACTCTCATGGTTACTTCCAACTCTACAATTCTAATGATTCTATGAAGCCTGAGACAGAATAATAACATACGATAACTATTTTATTCATAACATTTTGTGAATTTTAAAATGCCTTACAACTGTTTTAGGGAATCAATCTTATGCATGGAAAGCCAGAGTACATTTACAACAGCTAAAGTTAAGTTGGTGTAAATGACAACAGATCAGTTATGAGCTTAGAACTCATAATTGCTGCCTCCTGTGTTGTTTTTGTTGTGTTTGCAGCACCAAAGTGACCCCTCCAGGGTGCAAACCTGGGTAGTGCGCATGGCGGTTCTGGGTTGCCCAGATGAGAAGACCCCACTCTTGCCTCAATGATGTGGTCAGATGGTCAGGTGAAAACATTTCTCAGGGTGTGGCTGCTGTCACATGCTGATAGCTTCTAGGAGAGCTGAGTGCTCAGTGGGGACCAAAGGTGGACAAACTACCCCAGAAGGAGCACAATGTGCCCCCCCCAACAGAGGTACTACCACTCCCCTAACACCCCCATATATCCCATGAGAGAGTTACACTGGTGAATTTCCAGCTAAGCCAGGGTTGATGACTTACACCAATGTGATGGGCTTATCTAGGAATCTGTTGGCTGAGCTGGAGATCCACCACATCCTAAATTGCTCAAACTGGTGGATCTAGGGTTTTGTTGTGTGTGAATGTGCTGAAGGGACTATTTCTCTCCCCCACCCCACCCCCACGGCTGTGTATTTCTATTGTACAGATATAGGGATAGAGTATTGGTGGTTGAAAATGGTGGTGAGATGCTGCACTTTTAACCCTGTGTGAAAAAGAAAAGAAAAGAAAAAAGAAATTCTTGGAAAAGCCCAGCTGTATACTTTCCCCATGTCATCAAAATGAAGCGTAATACTAAAAAAAGATGCCACACGTCGACCAATTCCAACGGGCGAAATATACCTGTTTTTATCTTTATAAACTATAACGACATGCGAGACAGTGATCCAAGGTAATCATACTGTTTCAGTTTGGTCTTCTTCCGTTTTTTAACTACAAAAAAAAGAAATCAAATAAAGATATATCATTAATTATGTCATACATTATATTAAGGCCAATGGCCAGCATGAACACGCGTCTATACATTCCGTAATATCTTAACATTGAAAAAATACAGAAAAATACAAAAATAAAACACACCTTAGTGTTTGTATACAATCTGCGGAACAGGGGTCATACACAAAGGTAACCCCTGCTGCCTGAAGCAGGAAATGGAAAGCTTAATATACAGTTCTACCAAAGGTAACACCCTGGTTAATCAAGGCTATTGGAATTTTAAAGTTACATGCAACCTCAAGATCCTGAAAGTAATATAATTAGATGAAACAATTCAAATCTAACTCAGAGTTCAATCCTTCTGGATGAAGCGTTTTGAACATAAAAATAAATTGTGATTCTTTTTGTCTTAATAATTTTACATAATCACGTTTAGCGTTCACCTTCCTCCTGTTAATCCACAATACAGTATAAAGCAAGTCTGAGTCTGAATGATTGTTAGCTAAAAAATGCGCAACCAGGGGTGCTTCCCGGACCGCATTCCTAATGCGGGATCGGTGCTCACTGATACATGTTCCCACAGACCGGATTGTTGACCCTATATAAAATAAATTACATGTGCATGAAGCGTGACACTATCAAAATAAATGTTGAAAATGCACATAAGATTATAAATTTAGTCTATAGACTGCCTGACAGGATGAACTGTACAAGTGTTAAACCGGAGGCCAACCTCTGTTTGCCTTTCTACGTGACTTTGCCCTTGAGCACACTGTTTAAAGAAAGGTGAATTGACTCAGAAGCTCTTTAGTTAAACTAAGCATGGAGCCTTAATCCTGTAGCCAATCGACTTCAAAAATATATCTGAATTCTGGGGCTGGTACTTTGAGCATATCAGTCATACTCCCTAAATCTTTTCTGGCCTGATAGGTTACAATATTTCACAGCCAGGTCAAGCTTTTTCTCTCTTTTTTTAATCCTTGGATCAGAAAAGGCCATACCCCCAAAAAGGGGGGGGGGTGTTTCTCCTAAATATAGCTTCCCTTCCTGATTGCTTGGAATAAATCTAGCTGCTGCACTTATTCATGTGTAGCTGCAAGCTTACCTTCTTTATACATTTGGCCCAAGATAATTCCCTAGAGAAATGCTTTTCAGACTTTCAGCCTTCCGGATAACCTTTTGACATGGATTTAGCTGTAGCAGAACTGCTGTGCCCTGTAGGCTACAATCATTGTAGAAGATCCTGGGGTACAGTCTAGTGCACAGACACGGTTCACGGAGGATGCTGATAAAGATTGAGCATAGCCATCATCGGGCATAAAAAGGCAAACCTTACCCATGCTACCTAAATGATTGATTGGCACTCTCATGTTGAAACATGGCTTGATCTGCTCCTGATGCTGTTTTATCAGGTTACCCGCCACCCCAGATATCAATGCGTTGAGCACCTGAAGGAGACATATAGTTCTGTGAATTGTATTACATGGAACTTGTACATTTGAGCGAGGGTTGTCTTAAGCATATGTGGTGCCAGGGTGCAAAGATTTACCCAGTGCCCTCCCCCCTGGTTGCCCAGTCCCAGGCACGCAGGAGGGCGGAGCCGACCGGCCATCTCAGTGTCTCACTGGCTCGGTCACTCCCGAACTCGCGGCGCTCCAACTGACGGGCAGGCTCTTCCCCGGACTCGACTCTCGGGCCCCAGACTCTCGGCCTGGCACCCCTAAGAGCCCGGCGCCCGGATGGCCTGCAGTTGCTCTCACACAGTGGAACCTTTTCAGAGGTGTCCACTCAGTGTGTGGATGTCAAGGAATGGGACTACAGTGGAACCTCGGTTTATGAACACCTCGATTTATGAACTTTCGGTTTACGAACGCCGCGGACCCATCTGGAATGGATTAATTCACTTTCCATTACTTTCAATGGGAAAGTTCGCTTCAGTTTATGAATGCTTCAGTATATGAACAGACTTCCGGAACCAATTGTGTTCATAAACCGAGGTACCACTGTATCCTGGTTTTATGGCACTGAGGTTGAGGCCAGCCGTGCAGCCCTACTCTTGCTGCAACATGCGAGAGCTCTGCACAGGAGTAATGCACAAACATGGATCATATCTGGCCTAGAAAACAAAACGGTCCTTTCCCTACAGCTACAAGCTGCAGAGGAAGATGAGGACTGTTGGACAAGCTGTCTTCCAGGGAAGTTTTTGTTGTTGTTGCTGTCCTTTTCCATTGAGGAACCCTTGCTAATATTCCAAAGAGGTGTGCATGTTTGAAAAACAACAACAACAATGCCTTAGAGTTGTCCAATGATGGAACAGACCTGGAATATTGGTACCTAGTTGTGTGGAAAATGGGCCTACTAGAAAAAAATAACAAATCATAAGGGTTATGAAATCTGAAATATGAGGGATTTGTTTTGACTTTGGAGTTTATCCACACCTACCTTTCCTCTGTGCTTCATAGGTCCATGCCCAAGCACACTTTTTCTTCCCTCCAGAGATTTCCATGTGGAGATTTGCTCTTGAAAGCTGAATCAGAGCAAACAACAATTCATGGAAAACCTGGATTGACTTTTGTGCTGATTGAGCTCTAAAGTGTGGACCTGTGGCCTGGAAATAATGGGGCCAAAGGTAAGTGTGGATAGACCCTTTGTAAAGGTAAAGGTAAAGGGGACCCTGACCATCAGGTCCAGTTGTGTCCGACTCTGGGGTTGCAGCGCTCATCTCACTCTATAGGCCGAGGGAGCCAGTGATTGTCCTCAGACAGCTTCCGGGTCATGTGGCCAGCATGACAAAGCTGCTTCTGGCGAACCAGAGCAGCGCACGGAAACGCTGTTTATCTACTTGCACTTTGATGTGCTTTCGAACTGCTAGGTGGGCAGGAGCTGGGACCTTTGTAGACTGTACCAAAATAGAAAAGGAACACAGACAAACACCACCATCAGCATTCAAGTAGATATGGTTGCTTTATTGTGGTCCCTTCACTCATTGCACCCAGTTGGCAGTACACAAGCTTCCATTATTGACTATAGCCAACAATGCTTGCAACATGTTTATGAATTGGTGGTATACCCTGTGGGGGGTGGGGAAGGGCTTTTCCTAGCTAACACTTTCATTTGTACATCATCATCATCATCATTATTATTATTATTTTATTTTTATTGTTTTAAAAAATGAGATTTTGATTCTGGATATGTTGCCTCAGGTTTGTCAATATCTATCTAACTGGTTGCAATGTATTATATAAATAGCAGGCCAATGATCTATCAGGAGTAATTTCAGACTCTCTGGGATTAAAGGCAAAATGCAGTGAGATGTTCCATAAATTGAAAAATGACACTCACACATTTTTCTCTTCTACTTCCCTGTCACTGTCTCTCTCTCCTCACCTTCCTGAAGGCAGCCCTGTTTATGGAAGTATTTAATATTTGATGAATTATTGTATGTATTGTATGTTAACCCAGCCAGATGGGTGGGGTATAAATAATAAATTATTATTATTAATATTCCTCCACATTGATATGCTCCTTGCTGTAGGACAGGTATAGACAACCTCGGCCCTCCAGATGTTTTGGGACTACAACTCCCATGACCCCTAGCTAACAGGACCAGTGGTCAGGGATGATGGGAACTGTAATCCCAAAACATCTGGAGGGCCAAGGTTGCCTATGCCTGCTGTAGGGTACCTATCCTCTCTGGACCTGTAAAGTATTGCTGGGGGCAGGGGGTAGTAGCCTGGTCACCTTAACATAGAGAACCTAAAAGTCAGAAGGCATTTGTCCCAACCATCCACAGAAATAGGATAAAAACTCAAACAAATGTCTAAATGAGAAATAAAAAGGCATTGCAATATTAACAGATCAATACTATTCATATCAAATTTCTAAATGCATTTGACCATTACAGAAATTTCATTCATTAATTCAACCTTTATTGGCATAATTACAAAATTCATTTTAAGACCATACCCATGTGTCACCCATTTAATATTCTCTGTCAGGGGCAGCCAATGTGTATATATAATTTTTATAAAATTTTCTGTTTTACAATTTAAAGTACTCATTTTTGCATCCTTAAAATATCAATGGCTTCCCTTCTTCTCTTTCCCTGGTTCATTTTACATATCATAAATCCCCGTAAATTTTACAGAAACTATACCACTCAGCATTCCATTATTACAGCCATCATAACTTATTTACACTGTTGAATTTATCTTATTGCTGCCAGTGTTTTCAGCTGTACACAGTTATTTCCCATATATTCAATAAAAGTTTTCCAATCTTCTCTAAACATATGCTCTTCTTTTTCTCATATTCTATATGTTAAGTCTGAAAGCTGTGCATATTCTGTCAACTTAGGTCGCCATTCGTCTTTGGTTGGGACCTCGCTTGTTTTCCATTTTGGGGCTAACAAAACATGGCCCACAGTAGTGGCATACACAAATAACCTTTTTTCACACCTGGGGATTTCAGTCTGAATTATCCCCGACAGAAAGGACTCTGGGTTTTTTTGGCAAAGTGCTTTTAAACATTTTCCCCCCAATTCATTATGGATCATTTCCCAATACTCTTTTACCCTTTTACAAGTCCAACACATATAAAAGAACGTTCCTCCATCTCTTTGCATCTCCAGCACTTATCTGATTCAGTCTTATACATCTTAGCAAGCCTCTTTGGAGTTAAACCCACCTGTAAATCATTTTCAAGTAGTTCTCCTTCAAAGAATAACATGCTGTGAACTTCAAATCACTTTTCCAGAGTCCCCCCCAGAGGTTAAAATCTATATTGTGTTCTATATCTATTGCCCAATGTGTCATTGAGGCTTTAACAAGCTTGTCTTTTATTTTGCACTCTAGTAACAGAAGGCGAAGCCAATGTGACACCTTCCAGAAGTCTCCAGCTCCCATCAATCTCATCCTCCAGAGCCCAGTAGCTGTGGATGGTGGGACTTGTAGGCCAACAACAACTGAAGGCACCATATTGCCTGATCTTCAGACAACTTGTCCTTGTACACAACTCTTAAGGACCTGCAACATATTTTGTGAACATGTGAGGGAGGAGTGGGATTGTATCAGCCACCACCAAGATTGCTTACACCCTCAGACACGTGGTTACAAGTAGTGTGAAGTGAGCACATGCATGTTGGGTAGGCATATTTTGTTTAAGGGGGGGGGGGATATGCTCAGCCAGGCTTTCTACACAATAGTCTGGTCAAGGCATGGCCATTTCCACACGGTTGTCCCCCTCCACACTAACGGCAAATGTGTGGCAGAAGGGAATGGCTAACTACCACAATGGATCTTCTCTCACACAAATTCATTGAATGAACGGACATGAGTCTGAAGACAGCTTATTTTCAAAAAGAAAAAGAAAAAAAATCCATCAGCAGAAGCAAATATGTCTTTCAAAAACTTTGCTAAATTTATCAGTCCTCTTGTTCAAACAAAATAGAAGTTTGATTAGTTGGATGCAACCTTAATTTGTGTTGCGTGCTTTGCCTATTCCATTGAGTTAGCCTGTTTTAATTGAACTAATTCAAGCATATTTAGATGTGGTTAAACAAGCCGATCAAACAGATTAAGCAAAGTCACATTTTTCGTGCCCGTCCAGATTCAAAGTTAACTATTGGAAACAAACAATCAGGCTTGAGAGAGAAATTTCAAGTGCGGGGTGGGGGTGGGGGGTGGAACGGAAAATGGAATACAAGCTTCATACACAATCCCAAAATGGAAGAATCATCTTCCTCTCACTCCTATCAGTATACATTTCCCCATGGACAGGAAATATTGCTCTCTTCTTCACTCAATGTAACGAGAACAACACAGCTGATGTAGACTGCTGGCACAAGCTGGCTGGTGCAGGTGCAAACTGCAAACTTGGGCAGAACTTGGGCAGAACAAGGTTTCTGGATATCTCCCTTGTTTCACCCCGAAGGACCTCCTCAGCTGATATTAGGTCTATACAATATAAATATGAATCTGGTTCCACAGATGCTTTGCTCTAGGCCAGGCATGGCCAAACGTGGCCCTCCAGCTGTTTTGGAACTACAATTCCCATCATCCCTGGCCACTGGTCTTGTTAGCTAGGGATGATGGGAGCTGTAGTCCCAAAACAGCTGGAGGGCCAAGTTTGGTCATGCCTGGCCTAGAGCAAAACATCTGTGGAACCAGATGCCTGCTCTAGGCTATTCATAGTGGAAGATCAGGACCACATCTGCCCATCTTGTTGCAGGTCTATATGGCATTTTCACATTGGAAATCAAGTTTGAATAAGAGTCCCCACAGGGCCAAGACTGAGAAATTTTGCTGCCTGAGACACAACAGCAAGTGTTGTCATTCCCTCCCACTCCCCTAAGTTAAGATGGCCATGGGTTTGCAACCATGATTGAAAATCCAGTAAGTGCCTTCCCACCAATCAGTAAATATACTATAACAATAAATAACAAATTGTTTCCCTTTCGTGACAACCAAAATCAACTGTCTGGGGCAGGTGGAGCTTGTTCGTTTATTCCGAAACTGGAGCAAACCCCAAGGAAGAGTGACTGAACTTTTCTATCTCCTTCAGACTTTTGATGTGTTTAAAAAAAGGATCAATGGTTTCAATTTAGTTGGTACAGGACAGGGGACTCAATTAAAAGAAACCAAATGCAGAGCAGCTGGAAGTAATTATCAAACTGGTCAATAGTCTCAAGACTGCAGTGTGTGGACTAAAAGGGAATTAAGAATCATTCTAGTTCAAGATGAATGGGCTGGCTGTAAGGAAATGATACTTGTCATATGCTCAAAGGCAGTTTCTTCTGCAGTGAGTTACTGGCATGGAACAGGGATGGTCCTTGATATTTAGTCCTGGAAATGCCTGTTTGATATCTTCGGTGTATACTGAGGACTACTTATATCTAGAATAGTTATGGATATGAGGCACACACCCCCCAAAAACACCCCACAAACACACCCAATGCCACTGAACCTGAAAATTTTGTTTTGTGTCAAACTTCTCACCAACTTAGTCATGTGAAACAAAAGCTGAGCCAAAATTCTCATGAAAACGTATTATTATTATTATTATTATTATTATTATTATTATTATTATTTTCTTAAATGGAGGAGGGAAACGAAACCCTTCTATTCATTTTTCACTCCCTCCACTTTGACGATTGAGAGGTGACACCACACTTGGGAGCCCCCATTTACTATTCCTAGATGTGAACCATGTGTGAACCAAATATTACTTTATTTGATATAAATCATTCATTTTAACGTTAAGTTTTATTATGAGTTTTTGTAATGTATCAGATTATTATAAGATGTGTGTTCTTTGTTGTTGATATGGAATTGTCCTTAAATGTTTCTATTACTGATGTGAGGTTTTTTTCTGCTTCCGTGAAATCACTTGGCGATATTTTATGAGAAGCAATTCATAAATGGAATTAATTAGCTAAAAGAGGTGTCAGGATTGTAGCCTAGCAAATTCGGGGTGTGGGGGACAGTCCTCTATCTCCCTTTAAGAAGAATGTTCTTTTCTGCAATTGATCAATTGTATAAAGAATAATGATGGATTTTCCTCAAGAGGAGAATAATGGAGATTGACTTCATCTTTCCATTTTGTTTTACCTAACTCACTTTAAAGGAAGGCTGTTCATGTCAGTGTTCAATCAAACAACATAGTTTGTTTTCATGGCTTGACAATATCCCCCTCAACACACACATAGACAAACATGCTTTTGAGCATATTTTACTCACTAATTACTTTTGGCATCAGATCTATCACTGTGCCACTTAGGATGTACCTACAGATCTTGTTGTTTTATAAAAAGAACGATACTCATAGCCAATTTGTTATTAAATTGCCTTATCTTCAGAATTACATATATAATTATGCAAGACACAACTCAATAAATTTCACTATTAAGTATGCTTTTCCTCCCCTAAGACTTGTTGTGGCAATAAGCGTTTTCATCGCCAAGTGGCAAAATGCCCAGGCTAATTTGTATCTGAAGGCCGAGATTGGGATGTTTTCTATTCCCCGCGCCCTTTCATCATGCAGTCACCATCACAGATGCACAGAATAGTGCATCCATCCCACCAAAACGGGCAAAGACCTTAACCAACGCAAGATGGAGCAAACTTGACACAATTTATTTCTGGGATTAAAATGGGCCCACAACTTTATTGATTATAGATGTTGGTGGGCTTTGGCTCAGGCATTGGGTGTGTATTGATGATCAATCTCCTGGCAGAAGGCTGAAGTTAGGACAGGGTCATGCCTGGGTTATGGACCACCTCAAGATGCAGGTCAACTAAGGTGGTCAAGCCCAGACTGCTGCTGGAAGCTGTATGACCTATTTGCACCACACTTGGTTTCTGGACAAAGGCTTCCACTTAGACGCCTCTACTGGGGTACCCTGAGATCACACCTGCTTGAGGTTGGGGTGATGCACCAATTCTCCCCAAACCTGGGATTGGACTAAGGATTCCATCCAATACCTTATCCATCTCTTGCAAGCTCTGCAGTAGACCAACCTATAGCTGCTAAGCAGTGGCTTGTGATGAATCTTTTTATTTTATTTTATTTTTTTGTAGAAGAATACAGCCAGCTTGTGAGTGTTATTGGGAAGAGGTGACCTTGCGTGCATGACATCCCAACAGCACACACATGAGCATTGCACCTCCCTCCCTAAGCTGAGCAGAAGCTTCCCAAGCTTTGAAAGGAGGTGCCTGTCATTGAAATTCTACTCAATATTGATCCAGAGTAGATTCCAATGTATAGTTAGCAGAGTAGAAACTTAAACACGTTGCAGGATTCCCCCCAAAATAGACCAGAGGCAATTGTATTTCATCCAGCAGAGCTTTACTGCTTTGTTGTTGTTTAGGTGTTTAGTCATGTCCGACTCTTCGTGACCCAATGGTCCAGAGCACACCAGGCACTCCTGTCTTCCACTGCCTCCCGCAGTTTGGTCAGACTCATGTTGGTAGCTTCGAGAACACTGTCCAGCCATCTCGTCCTCTGCCATCCCCTTCTCTTTGTGCCCTCAATCTTTCCCAACATCAGGGTCTTTTCCAGGGAGTCTTCTCTTCTCATGAGGTGGCCAAAGTATTGGAGCCTCAGCTTCACGTTCTGTCCTTCCAGTGAGCAGTCAGGGCTGATTTCCTTCAGAATGGATAGGTTTGATCTTCTTGCAGTCCATGGGACTCTCAAGAGTCTCCTCCGGCACCATAATTCAAAAGCATCAATCCTTCGGCGATCAGCCTTCTTTATAGTCCAGCTCGCAATTCCATACATCACTATTGGGAAAACCATAGCTTTAACTATACAGACCTTTGTCGGTAAGGTGATGTCTCTGCTTTTGAAGATGCTGTCTATGTTTGTCATTGCTTTTCTCCCAAGAAGCAGGCATCTTTTAAATTTCTGACTGCTGTCACCATCTGCAGTGATCATGGAACCCAAGAAAGTAAAATCTCTCACTGCCTCCATTTATTTCCATTCTATTTGCCAGGAGGTGATGAGACCAGTGGCCACAATCTTAGTTTTTTTGATGTTGAGCTTCAGACCATATTTTGCACTCTCCTCTTTCACCCTTATTAAAAGGTTCTTTAATTCCTCCTCACTTTCTGCCATCAAGGTTGTGTCATCAGCATATCTGAGTAGCATATCAGCATATCTGAGTAGCTTTACTGCTACTGAAGGCAAATGAGCATAATGGTCACAAATCCAATACAGCCAGGATTGGCACAGTCCATAAGAAATCCAGTTGCAGCAGACTTAAACTTACAATAAGTCTAAACCTTAACACTATACAGTGGTACCTCGGTTTACGACCTGTTTACGAACTATTTGGTTTACGAACTCCGCAAAACCGAAATTAGTGTTCCGGGTTGCGAACTTTACCTTAGTATATGAACGGAAGCTGAACGGTGGAAGGGTACTGGCAGCGGGAGGCCTCATTAGGGAAAGTGCGCCTCGGTTTAAGTGCACCTTGGTTTAAGAACGGACTTCAGGAATGGATTAAGTTCATAAACTGAGGTACCACTGTATACAGAACACCACACCAGAAGTAAAAAGGATAGAAAGAGAAAGTGAAACCCAGTCTCCTTCTGGTCTTACTTTTTATAGTCAGCATGACCTTGACAGAAGAGATAACAGAACCAGTTTAAACCTGCTGTACTCAGCTTCTCTGAAGAAATAACCCAAACATCATGAACCTTCTGCTTGCTTCTTTCATGCAGAGAAGCTTCCAGAACCCTCTTGAATTAATTAGAATAAGAAAGATCTCTACACATCAGATCATTACTTTCTGCACTAAGAAATGCAAACTGACAGTGCCCGGCCTCTGACAGGATGCTGGAGCGCTGCTGCCTCCTTCCCAAAGCTGCACAGACTTTGGGAGGGTGGTGGGAGGGCTTTTGGACCTCTTAGGGGACTAGCCTAATCCCCCTAGTCAACTGACCACATGCCACTGGCTGCAACCAATCCTCTCCCCCCCCCATACACATCAAGTAGCCAGCTCTCGTTTTCCCCAGGAGACAAATGTACACTGGTCAGGCCTGTTAAAGTCTCTTTTGTCAAACAGTCTGCCTGGGTGCAGAATGACCCGGCCGCCTAAGCACTCCATCACTCGCCACAACACTTTGTTCTCTTTCCAGAGAGTGTGATTGATGCGGGCTGGTTCTTTCAACGCCCCGTCACCATTGCTGCTGCAGGGAGTTCTGACCATATTATTGTTTCTCAAGGTCGGAAATCACCACCAGGATAAGATCGATGTCATTCCGGGTGAGCAATTTTCAGACTTAACACACCAGGGGGGCCATGTCTTGGCATGCTGTGCTCCAGTTTTGGGATATGGGCAGCCTACTGCAAGCCATGCTTGCCCATCCATGTAATCACACAAACATGCTTTGAGTACATTTTACTCACTAATTACTTTTGGCATCAGATCTATCACTGCACCACTTAGGATGTACCTACAGATCTTGTTTTACAAAAAGAACGGTACCCCTAGCCAATTTTTTTATTAAATTGTCATATCTTCAAAATTACACATATAATTATGCAAGACACAACTCAATAAATTCCATTATTAAGTATGTTTGTCATCCCCAAAGACTAGTTGTGGCAATAAGCATTTCTGTAGCCAAGTGGCAAAATGCCCAGGTAAATTTGGATCTGAAGGCCAAGAATGGGATGTTTTCTATTCTGCTCCCCCTTTCATTATTCAGTTGCTATCACAGCTATCCATAGTGCTTTCTGTGAGCCAGTGTGGTTCCCTGCACATGTCTTTGGACTACAACTCCCATAATCTCTGACCATATTGACCCTGCTGGCTGAGGCTTATGGGAGCTCAATGTGAGCCTGAGAAACATATATATCTATTATAATCACCAGATCTTACACTTAATATATGTTTAGATGCTGTAAACAATTTTTTTTTAAAAAAATGTTTTAAATAGGAAAAAAAAAACCTCACAAAAAATATCTGTTTTTGAGAGGTTCTGAACAGCAGGAGGTTCCAAACCCCTTCATTTACATAAGTACCCAGGTTTGTAATCAGTATCAGGCTACAAAATTGTCCTCTTCTTCTATCAGTTTCATTAATGTTGTGTGTGCATAAAAGTCACATCTCTGAAGTAAAGCTGTAACCATTTTTTTGCTATGTGGAATCCAAGGATCACAACACTTTAGCCTGACAGCTTGAAGAGTATATATGTTTGAGGCCGTATCATATATCATCTTCCATTAGTATGGAATGAGTGGGCAGGGCAGTAGACAAGACAGAAGGAAAGATTAATTAAAGCCATACTATGTAATTAAACTACCCACAGACTATTCCAGAAAGCAGACACAACTGAATTAAATCATATTATTAATGCAATTTTAGAGACAAAGTGATGGAAAGTTGCTTACAGAATGCCAGCGAAGCTTGTCTTTTTGATTACTTTTGAACTGAGATGTTTTAAAATGTTTTTCAAGATGTATAGGATAGGGTGGGTGCAATCTGGCCCATTTCCCCCTTATTGTTTTTCTATTGTTTTATGTTCTTTTTACAGTCCCTTCCATGGTATTCCACAGAGCCCATCACATGCTCTGTTTAGCTCACAACTTTCTGAACTGCTTTAATGAATTTTTCTCTCACTGGATCTTTTTACAGGTTGTATGAGAAGGGGATATCAATCTAATTGCAATGCAGAATTACCAAAAAGGTCAACCTGTTCCATTATCCTTTTGGCATGTAATTTATATACCTCTTTTTTTATGAAACAGACAATAAAATGAATGAAAATAACTTTACCACTTCTGCAAGGTATTAGTGCAATCCACTCAGTCCTGGGATAGCTTTATCCAGGTCTTTCACACTGATAAATTCCACAGCAGATATGAAGGCAGACATTCTTCTTCTTCTTCTTCTTCTTCTTCTTCTTCTTCTTCTTCTTCTTCTTCTTCTTCTTCTTCTTCTTCTTCTTCTTCTTCTTCATATAAATGTATACCACCCTATACCCATAGATCAGTTGAGGGATCTGGGTATGTTTAACCCAGGAAAGAGGGAATTGAGATAGTCCTCTTCACTTACCTAAAGGGCTATCACATGGGCGATGGAGCAAGCTTGATTTCTCCTGCTCCGGAGGGTAAGACTCGAACCAATGGATTCAGGTTACAAGAAAGCAGATTCCGGCTAAACACCAAGAAGAACTTTCTGACAGTGAGAGCAGTTAGACAGTGGAATGGACTCCCCTGGAAGGTGGTGGACTCTCCTTTCTTGGAGGTTTCTGAGTAGCGGTTGGGTGTCTGTCTGTCATGGATGCTTTAGTTGAGATTCTGCATTACAGGGGCTTGGACTAGATGACCCTAGGCCTTCCCTTCCAGCTCTATAGTTCTATGACTCAAATGTAGTTGGCATGGAGATTGCCTGAGGTGATTATAAACATCACATTCTGATGGCATGAATGATGTCACAAACCAGACAAACTGCAAAACTTGTCAAAATGAGAGTCAACAGTAGGGTTGAGTCTGGACACTGTGAAGGCCAGTCTTCAAAACAGGTAATGATAAATATTGGTTTATAGGAGCTGTGGAAAGTTTATACTTTCTTGTAAAGGTCTTCAGTTTTCTAATGGACCGTATGACTTCCTCTGCATTTTGGACAGCATATGTTTTAGACTGAGGCCTATCATATTGTGACTTTTTTCCACTCTGGTATTGTGAAAGCAGCCATATAATTAAATACTCTTTCTTGTGTGGTTCGCACCTACCATCTCAGTACATAATACTCAGTATAGAAGTGTTGCCAACATTGGGGCAATGTTGGTTTTGGTATGTTATTATATTGGGGAGGAAGTTAAAGAAACAGGTATAGTTGAACACATGAGGATGGAACCTTTCTACAGGTGATGATACATAGATTCATTTGGGAATTATATTCACTTTGCCATAGAGAAAAGGGAAAAGGAGGGGGGGGGGACATTACATTTATTGAGTAGTCATGCCGTTACCTACTTACAGAGGTTTACTGGTCAATATAGTTGGCATGGAGACATGGAGAGTGCAAACATGACAGTCTGATGTCATGCATGATGTCACAAACAGGATAAGCTTCAAGTCTTCCCAAAATGAGAGACAGTTAACAGTAAGGCCAGGGCTTTTTTTTCAGCCAGAACTCACCAGAACTCAGTTCCGGCACCTCTCAGGTGGGGGCCGTTGACATTATACGAGAACAAGGGAGGTGTTCATGGTGAGTCACAGCACCTCTTTTTCTAGAAAAAATATCACTGTGCCTGGATTCAGGCTAATTCAGATTGAGTTGCCAACTCTGTACATTGACTCTTTTGTATGTGTGCCAATCAGAGCTGATTCACAGAAGCATTGCCTGACTCTGGTTTTGAAAATTTCCTAGTGGACCCAAATCGCCCATATGCCTTTGTAAAGAATCATACTGGAGATCATTATAAGCCGAGTACCTTTATCTCCAGAAATATCCATGTTGCCTATAAATGGTGTGCCACAAAGAGACCTGATACACCAGGGGCAACATTGCAATTTGAATCTGCTTACTTCAATTTACATGGATAAATGAGGAATTCTCACCAGTTATGCATTTTGGTACAAGATTCGTGGATATTGCAATATGCCATTATCCATATTAGCATCATTACTAGCAGGGGTGAGGTGCCTTGGGCTTGGAAGCCTAATGTATCTGGCTCTTGCCATTCTTCCCTGGCCACAACCCCTCTACCCAGACCACACACTTCCCTAGCCCTGTTATGCACTCTCCTTGAGTGTTTCTGCCGAATTCGAATGTGTCATTCCCTCGATGAAGGATAGAGGGGGCATGCGTTTGTGGAACCTACTGCACCAAGGTCAAAATTATTTTGGTGGTCTTAGGCCTTCTCTGCGATTCTAGAGCTTACTCTCCACCTCATATTTGATGGTTCTTCTGAGTAATGCAAGCCAACCAGTTCTTAATGCCTGGAAGGAAATTCTCCAACTTTCTGGAACAGATTGGAGGTCGGGATGAGGCTCTGAAGGAAGAGAGGGTCACTGGAAATTGCTGCCCTTCTTCTCCTCCTTATGAATTCCCTTTTGTCAGTGGGCAGTCAACTGGATATCGACACACAGTTTATTTCACTGATAGCCAGGTGCCTCAAGTTTTTTTTTTCTCCCCAAGGCCCCTTTCAGTACTAATTTGAATCTGCCCTCCTGCAGTTTTTGCAATTCCGGGGGTTCATGGGAATTACATCATGTGCTACCCACAATTTCATGGTGCAAGTGAACTTCTGAGACATTGTATGCTAGGAAAAGAAATCTTAAGAGTCGTTCTTCACATCATTCAAACCGCCATTCAAATAGCCGTTCTCATACGTGGGGGGGGGGGGTGGACAGACACCTTTTTAGCATAAGGGCTGCGTACTTGTCTGGAAAACTTTCCAGAGATGGGTTGGGCCAGAGGCAAAAGTAGCCAGAGCAATTTTTTACTTATGTTCAGTGGTCTACTTTCTACACACACACAAACACACCCCTCTCCTCCATGCAGACAAACAAGAAGCATTATCAGAGTTGAAGAACATATTTCAGCTGGGGCAAAAACATGGGCATAAGCCAATACTTAACAAAAGTCGAAATAATCAGAATATTTGAAACTGAAATGCTCACATCTGAAGGCAGCCTTATTTAGTAAAGTTTTTTTAATGTTTGATGTTTTATTGTGTTTTTAATATGTTTTATGTTTGATGTTTTATCGTGTTTTTAAGCTGCTCCGAGTAACTGGGGAGGCCCAGCCAGATGGATGGGATAGAAGTAATAAATTAAAGGTAAAGGTAAAGGGGCCCCTGACTATTAGGTCCAGTCGTGATCAACTCTGGGGTTGCAGCACTCATCTCACATTATTGGCTGAGGGAGCCAGCGTACAGATTCTGGGTCGTGTGGCCAGCATGACCAAGCCGCTTCTGGTGAACTAGAGCAGTGCACGGAAACACCATTTACCTTCCTGCTGTAACGGTACCTATTTATCTACTTGCAACTTTGACATGCTTTCGAACTGCTACGGTAGGTTGGCAGGAGCTGGGACCGAGCAATGGGAGCTCACCCCGTCGCTGGGATTTGAACTGCCAACCTTCTGATTGGCAAGCCCTAGGCTCAGAGGTTTAACCCACAGCGCCACCCGCATCCCACTAAGTAATAAATTATTATTATTATTATTATTATTATTATTATTATTATTATTATTATTATTATCACCATCATCACAAAGAGCATTAAAAGAGCTGAACATAGCAGACCTAGTAAAAGAAGCAGAAGTCTTTTACCCTACCACAAAAAAAGGCTCTGCTCATCTCTCTTACTCAGCTATTCACCACTTGTACCCTGGAGCAGTCATTCAGGACCTTGCAGAGAGTTAAGACCTGGCTAATGTCAACAATGACAGGGGAGCATCTCAGTGGGCTATGCTTACTGAGTGTGCACAGAAAAACTGCACTGGGGGGAAATGGAGAAATTTGACTGCTGAAAAGGTTTCCAGCAAATCCAAGAAAACTTGTTTTAGTTTAAATTTTAAATAAGATGAAAAAAGGTGTGTCCTTTGTGTTTTGCAAAATATACTCGTTAACCACATGAAAGGTACTCCCCTGGTGTTATTATTTTTAACCCTCTAGTTTTCAAATGTCTGAAGGTTTTGACAAGATTTTTTCTGAGCACTTGGGGTCAAAAGAAAGTAATTTAAAACAATTATCATTGAGACATTTCATTCCGGGTCTGCTAGAGGGAGCCAGGCAGGATGATGACAGGTGGGTGTCCTCAATCCTGGCTATGCCCATGGGGGGAAACGCTCCAGGAAAGTGTGGAGCAGAGCAAGTAAGATGTGGGGCTTGGCTTGGGAAGAGGGGTGTGTGATATGGAAAGAGTCCTGAGGACCAGACAGAGCAGTTAGGAGGTTACAGTTGGTCTCTGGGTCTGAGGTTCCCTACCCCTGCCGTACATTCTTAAAACTGGGGAGTCGTGCTGTTGAACATAAGCACCGATTCTTCAAGAAGGTAACACACTATATTTGTATATGTGCCAACCAACATATAGACATCTACATTCACATATACACACAACAATGTGCGTTTGTGGGTATAAGGAACTGAGTAGGAATCTAACAAGCTTTCTCCGGTAACTCTGAGAACATGCCTTGTTAGTCTTCTTGAAACCCATTATGTAAATCCAACAGTTCCCTCGCCCTGCTTTTCTGGCCAAGCAGCAACCCCTGAGAACATGTTCTGTACTTCCACCATCATATAAAACAGCCACACACAATCACAATCCAGTTGTTTTTCCTCTGAGGAGCCCTTAGGCAAGGCTATGTATCCCACAGTTTGCTTCAGTCTTCTGTTTGCTTTCAGTATGGTTCCGTTTCTAAGTGCCCTCTTTGTTCCTGTCCTCTTGTTTTGATCTTCGTGTTCATTCCCACCCCCCTTCAGTTGCACTGGAATTCCACTTTGACTTCAACATTTTTGCTTCCAGAAAGTAGAGTTGGCCCTTGCCTTGGGGGTATCATAAAAAGGCAGCAATTTTTTAGCTGTTTGATTAATATTTATTGTGTGTGTTTTTTTGTCCCAAGATGAGATACTTGTGGGCAGGGCTTTTTTGTTTCTTTCAACCGGAACTCATCGAAACTAAGTTCCAGCACCTTTCAGGTGGGCACCATTGACAATATAAGAGAAACAAGGGAGGTGTTCATGGTGAGTTCCGACGCCTCTTTTTCTAGAAAAATAGCATTGCTTGGAAACTCCATCTCAGATACAAAAAAAAAATTGGTTAGCAGACTTGTGTGCTAAACAACTTGACTTCGTATGTTTGTGTGTCCTCTGCACTCAGTAGAGGCTGATCTATCAGGGCAAATGAGGCACTTCTTTTCCAGCCTCAGTTTGCCCTCAGACCCCACTTGCTCATCTTCTTACTTACAATCAATCCAGGGTATGGCACTGCCTGCCAAATTCCTCTTCCTCCGTCTCAGTGTTGCCCTTGTAGCATTTAGCAGGGAAGAGGATAGGGGAAAAAAATCAGAATTAGTTGGCTCTGCCTGTCATTGGCTCTGGTGCCACCTACCTTCGGCACTCATGCTTTCCACCCTGAGCTAGCAGTGTTAGAAACTCACACATATAAGTTAGGCACCTTAAACTAGGGTGGCAGTCACCCAAATGCAGGATCAGTGCACAAGGTCAGATTGTTCTAAAAATGCAGACTGCACAAGTTCCTTCTCCGTTCCTAATCTTTACAATAAGAAATGTGGTTTTATTCAAATCCACCTAGCATGTAACAGTAGACACTTGGGCAAAGTGTAGCTTGGAAATCTATCGAATTTTTGTAGGATAAATCTTGCCCCAGACTTTTGCCACTGCAAAGTTTCATTTTAAAAAGGGAGTTAATCAAAACAGTGTTTCAGAGCATCCTTTTCAATTTATTTGAAGCCTAATCTTGACTAATGTACATCATGCTTCTTCCACTATCTCTCTCTCTTGTTTTTTTTTAAAAAAATAACTCCTTAGAGAGTTCTGGTTTTTGCATTAGAATCTTGAAAGCTAGCAGATCCATGCTGCTATCAATTTTCAGTCAGGTAATTGTAATTGTAAGGTTCAAATGAAAACGACAGTGCTCTGGGCCTTATTGTTTTTTTTTTTTATAATATTTTTTATTGAACATTTTTTCAACAAACATACAAAATACAAAACACATCAAAAACCTCAAAATACAGAATACAAAAATAGAAAAACCAAACAACATAGAACAGAAAAATATATCATTTCTCATCCAATTTGATATTCATTGCCTTCAGGCTTCCCCAATTCCCTACTATCTGATTTTCATTTTTATAAACTTCTATAGCAGTTTCTAACTCATCTTATATCCCATCATATAATCCCTTTAAAACTTCCAAATTAATTCATTTTCAAATCATTAACCCTAATTTCAAACTTCTAATCTTCTATTATTTCCCTAATGCCTTTACCTCTTTACTTTCCTGGATATTCAAACTCTAATTATCGAATACATTCCCTATATACATTTTAAATTTCTTCCAATCCTTTAAAACTTTGTCATTTGTCTGGTCCCGGAGTCTTCCTGTCAATTCTGCCAATTCCATATAGTCCAGCATTTTCATTTGCCATTCCTGCTTCGAAGGCAATTCTTCTTTTTTCCAATATTTTGCTATTAGAATCCTAGCAGCTGTGGTGGCATACATAAACAAATTAACATCATCCTTGGGGATTTCTTCCCCAATTATTCCAAGCAAAAAGGCTTCCGGTTTTTTCAAAAATGTGTTCTTAAACATATTTTTCAATTCATTATAAATCATTTCCCAGAAGCCTTTTATCTTAGGGCATGTCCACCACATATGGTAGAATGAGCCAACATCCTGTTTACATTTCCAACATTTATTGTCGCTTTTGTGGTACATTTTAGCTAGCTTAACCGGCGTCAGATACCATCTATACATCATTTTCATCAAATTTTCCTTCAAGACCGTACAAGCCGTAAATTTCATACCCTTCTTCCACAATTTTTCCCACTCCGACATCATCACATTATGACCCAGATCCTTGGCCCATTCAATCATAACTGATTTTGTTTGCTCATCTTTCAAATGCCATTCTAGCAACAAATTATACATTCTGGACAAATTCTTGTGATCTGTCTCTAATAACTCCGTCTCTAATTTCGATCTTTCTGATTGAAATCCTAATTTTTTATCTAACTTAAATGCTTCATTTATCTGCACATACTGAAACCAGTCACTCAGCCTATCTTTCAGTTGTTCGTATGGTCTTAACTTAAAGTGGTTTCCCACTTCCATCAAGATATCTTTGTATTTCAACCTATTCTCATCCATATTTGTCCTTTTAGGTTTCTTTGCCTCAAGTGGTGAGATCCACCTAGGAGTTCTCCTTTCCAACAAGTCCTTATATCTCATCCAGACATTAAACAGTGATTTCCTAATTATATGGCTTTTAAAACCTTTATGCAATTTCACTTTATCATACCATAAATATGCATGCCAACCAAATGCGTTGTCATGACCCTCTAAATCCAACAAATCATCATTATCTAACAAAAACCAATCTTTCAACCAACAAAAGGCAGCAGCTTCAAAATAAATCTTTAAGTCCGGCATGGAAAATCCTCCTCTCTCTTTAACATCAGTCAGAAGTTTATATTTAATTCTTGGTTTCTTCCCCTGCCAGACAAATTTAGACAATATCTTCTGCCATTCTTGAAAACATTTCATATTATCAACTATCGGTAGGGCCTGAAATAAAAACAACATTCTCGGCAAAACATTCATTTTAACAGTTGCAATTCTACCCATTAAAGACAAATTTAACCTCGTCCATACTTCCAAGTCTCTCTGGATTTCTTTCCATAATTTCTCATAATTGTCTTTATACAAGTTCAAATTTTTTGACGTCATATTAACTCCTAGATATTTCACCTTTTTTACACACTTCAGTCCTGTGCATTGCTCTACATTCTGTCTCTCTTGTAATGTCAGATTTTTATCCAATACTTTAGTTTTCCCTTTGTTCAGCTTAAAACCCGCCACACTGCCAAATTCTTGAATTATCTGCAGTGCTCTCACTGCACTCTGTTCGGGATTCTGCAAAGTCAATACTAAATCATCTG